>NC_074719.1:36902011-37184511 GCF_947242115.1 Biomphalaria glabrata | reverse complement strand
AAATATCTTGTTAAAAAATAACCCTTCTTAAACATCCCTTAGTAGTGCCATTAGAATTTCTTTTGTATTTAGACCGCGTGTAAAACGAAGCGAAAATAAGTAGATGGTTGGGGGGGGGAATTGTTTAAAAATACGATATCGTGATATTTTTTAAATGCTTTCTGATTAGACTGTGATCTTTTTTGGGGAAATACCGAAAATAAAATACAAAGGTTTGATAGAGTTTGCGGTTTTTCTCGAATAGCGGCGGTCAGGATGCGTATCTGTCAAAAAGCGTTCTTAGTGAGCACCTAGGAGGTAAAACGAACCTGTGTACTAGATTTAATGCGGATACGTAAGATAGTTTTACAGACCTCGTGAGAGATCTGCGGTATTTTCGATGGTCTATAATAGATTACAGGAAGTCTGTTCAGTGAGAAATTATAGATTAGCGACAGCTTTATAAGGAAAGAATTGAATTAAGAAAAACTTCTTCAATATTCCTCGAGATAAAAACTAATTTTAAATTAATTTTAGAAATGTGTTAAGTAACATCAAATAAGTTTCTACTAAGTACACTTGGTATTGCAATGTCTCGGGAGAAAAAAAAATCTTTTTAAATGATTGCAAAAAGAAATTCCTGTCTAAATGTTTGGTATCTAAAAATGGACATCCAAATGTAGACATCTAAATATGGACGTTTTCTGAGTTTCAAAACACCCAAAAATCTTCCCACGCTTGTTAAAATAGTCATTTTTAGAGAAATACGCCCACAAGCAAATCGTGGCTCAAGCAAATGGGGTGGTGGGGTGGGGGAACTAGCTTTAAAAAAACAACAACAACAACAATATTTAAATAAAGTATTAGTGATATTTGAACTGTACTTGCTGGGATTTTTTTACCATCCTTTCTTAAGAAAGAAATTCGTGAATTTTTTTTCTTAAATTTTTAAATTTAGTTCAAATGTGTCTTATAGACGTTTGTCTTTCAAATAATTAGATTAAGCAAACCATTTTAATTACATACATTTTTTCAGTTTTCCTTTTTGTCATATAATTTGTATGAATGCACAACATATAGCAATATACACAATAAGTTAAAAGTTTATCATTTCTAAATAAGATAAGCTAAGATGTGATAATTTTTATTGGTCCGATGAAGATGGAAATTCATTTTGAGTACAATTGAGCACCTCAGCGTAACTACTGTAACAATAATCTTGTGTAGCATTTCAATATTATAAATTAATGTTTTAAATTACAATGGAACCAATGGCTGATGTGTGTCGGGTTCTAACTTCAACTTTTAAGAACTTGACAGAAGAGCTCTTGTATTTAGTAGTATTTTGTTGTTTTTTCAATTCCTCTTTTTAGCTTGCAAACACTTCTTGGGTTAAAAGTGGTTGAGCGGACACGGATCTCGCAAACGGTTCTAACGATATATCTATAAATACGACAGTTTATGTATATCTTTGTTCCATTTGTTCATAAAAATCTATCATTCGTTAGTTACCAAGAGTAACCGTTCTTAATAAAAGTCATCGTTACGTTTTAAGTAAATTTGGACTTCAAAAGAAAGTTTTACTGATGTAGTGTAGACTGTTTCATTATGTACATTTAATTGTATATTCAGCTTTCAACTTAATAAAAATAGAGAGAGAATTACAACTAGAAAGGGGACATGGGAGTGTACATAAAATGAAATCCTTACAGAATATATATTGCACCGTTTAAGAAAACCATATAAGGCTTATTGAGGTTTTCAGGATAGCAAATCAATGGAAAAGACGCTAAATTCAATTTATAGTTTGCAAAATAAAAAAAGAATTAGCTTCAAGTGGAAGTGATTAGAAAGTGTTATTCTAGGAGTGACAAAAAGTGCTATAAAATGATCACGTACTTTTTACCAGCGCCCCCCCCCTCCCTATAGTATTATCAACTCTTCTAAACCCTTCTATACACCGCCGGACAGACCAAAAAGTTATTCATAGATTTTTCGCCTTAAATGAACATCTGTAATCGATCAATCAATAGAATCTGATTGAATGATTTTCACGTTTTCATTTTGTGTCACAAGGCCACGCCTCTGGACAAGTCTATCGGTCTCTCTCGTACAAAGCTTTGTATCCGGAGAGTCATCTCTCCAGTGCGAAACTTTTTTATCTGGAGAGTCACCTCTCTCGTCTTCTGTCGGCTTCTTGGATCGCACCAAGAAGTAATCCGACCAATCAGCTTTAGCCATCATCACGTGATATTCTAAACCGTAACCCTTGACCTTCCGTCGGAAGTTATGACAACGTCTCGAAAATTCTTAGTAGCTTTTCCCGTCAGCGTTTTTTTTTTTTTATATATATCTACCGCCAAGTGGAGCGACCCTCCGAGTGACATCTGAATCATGTCGTGTCATAGGAACATGACATTTGACCATTACTGCTTTGCTCTGGATTGACTTTGAGAAGGGCTCTTATTTCGTGTCATCAGTCAAGCCAATGGATTGATTTGGCAGACTGGAGAGACCTAGGAGACTAGAGTAAAAGTCAATCTGTGAGAGCCGAAACGAAGTTAAGTACCAGGCACTTCGTATACGTAGAATAGAACACACCTAAGTGGTGACGGTGGTGCTGCAGTCCTGTGTGTGGGGCTGCAGTCCTCAGATAGATAGATAGATAGATAGATAGATAGATAGATAGATAGATAGATAGATAGATAGACAGGCGACAGATAGATAGATAGATAGATAGATAGATAGATAGATAGATAGATAGATAGAACACACCTAAGTGGTGCCGGTGGTGCTTGAGAGCAGTTTGTGGTGCTGCAGTCCTGGGTGTGATTGCTGTCATTCATAGACTTAAGCTCACGTTGTGGTGCTGAGGTTCATGTTGCATAGATAGATAGATAGATAGATAGATAGATAGATAGATAGATAGATAGGCAGAAAGACAGTTCTCAGATAGATAGATAGATAGATAGATAGATAGATAGATAGATAGATAGTTGTCTTAAATACTATTATTATCATACTTAAATTCTAGTAGTAATTATGTTTTTAAGTCAATCAAAGACAAAAAATACTAACATCCTAAACTCATCAATTATTTAAAGTCATCCTCGAGAATTGTTGCCTTAATAGATAAAGCTTTTTTTAAAAAAAAAATACAGTACTTCTGACTTCCTGCTAGCCTGGTAAATGTATCGATATATTACCATGTAAAAGTAACATAAAAAGTAATTTAAAAAAAAAAAAAAAAAAAAAAAAAAAAGAAACAATTGAATTCTAAAAGTTAAATTCTTGACGGCTAATGAAAATCGGTTTTATACTTATTTATAAATTAGTTTCATAGTTTTTGCGACGACTACACAAGGCTTATCTCTTCTTAGCTAGTACTGTTTCAATATCAACAAAATTAATTAATGACGACTAATTGATACAATATTTGGTCAATTATTTTTTAATTCCTAATATGTTGCTAGGGACAACGAATAGTGCAAATCTTCAACTTGATCCGAGAATGGGAAGGGGGAGAAAAAAAGTGTTCCAAAATTTGTACCAGACAGAGGGAGTTTGTAACGAAATAATTCCCCCCCCCCCCCCCCAAATGGACTTATGGAAACGAACTCGAGTTTAACAAATTAGTATTATCTTCCCCTTTATGTTTTGAGTGGGAACACAACGAAGCTCTCCCAGGTGACAGGAATGACAATTCCATGTTTTTAAGTTTCCCTATCGTCCCTTATATCCTTCAGTGAAGTCCAGTTGGGCGTCGGTGCCATGATCCCGTTGATGGTTAGAAAGGCCTTTATCTAACTACCAGGCCTGGACATGGGGCTCTTCACCCCTGTCCTGTCTGAGGGCTCCCAATGGTAGACGGCCATATCGGTTGACTGGGCCAGACCGGGCCGTGCCGTGTACACAGTGCTCCGTCCCCGTTCCTGAGCCCCACTCGCTACAAGTGGCCGAGAACAGAGCTGACTGAGGGGAGCCTGTCTCATATTCCTATACTGTAACTGCCACTGTTCTGTGCAAGGACCGCCACTCCAGCTACGGGTCACTGATGACGGCCCCCTTGTGGAGCGGCGTGGAGGACCTTCTGGACTGGTGTGCCGGCTACTTGTTCCATTCCTACCCCGAATGAGATAAAAAAAAAAAAAAAAAAGCTCACCCAGGGGGTCCCGCAGGGCATAAGACATAAGGAGTTAATTTTTTTGCTTAAACTAATCAAATGCATTGGCGCAATCTCTAACGCCCCAACTGAATTAAATACTCAAATCTAATTGGCATAAACATTTGTTGCTTAATATGTTGTGATTGTAAACATCAGAACTTAAGACTTTAAAAACAAGTGAACTTATAGAATTAATTTCTTGAACAGAAGTTTAGAATTATAAATTGTATTGCTATGTATTTATGATCTTTAGCGATGTAGGTAATGAATGTCATAAAAAAAAATATGGGAAAAAAAAACGCTTTTGCAAAAATCTATATTCTGTCTTTTTACGAGGAATAGGAAAAATGCTTCAAATCGAATAATTTGTTTTTCCCACTTGAAGTCGCTGGAGTTTGAATGTGTTATTACAAACTGCGGTGGGTTCAGCGCGGGGATCGAAAAGATACACTCCACAGGGGGGTGCCCGGGGATGAATCGACTACCATGTACTCGCTCTGTAAAGACATGATGGATCGAGGAATCGATACTTCTTTTGATTCGTAATTGAATGAAGAGCTGCAAGAGAAAGTGGAGAATGTTTTGCGAGGAATGAAAGAGAATGTGGGTGTCTGTCTGTCTGTCTGTCTGTGTGTGTGTGTGCGAGAGAGAGATGGGGAGAGAGAGAGATAGAAAGAGAAAAATAAAGAGAGAGAGAGAGAGATGGGGGGGGGGAATAAAATTCTGCAACTGAGAAATTTCCACATCATTAACGAATTCACGCGGTAGACGGTAAATTAGTTTCAAATCAGTTGAAAGACGCTCCTGTCATAATAATAATAAAAAAAATAAACGTAATGTTTGTGAACCTGATTACATCAAATACATCCGCCCCTGACACGTGGCAGTGCTTCCCTTAATTGATCAGTAAATAGAATCAAAAATTTGTCAATAATAATTTAACGTTGGTCGACCTGCGTCAACCGCACTCTTTGAAAACTTAATAATAATTCGAAATTTCTCGATCTGTGTCACCTGTACTGTTCGGGACAATGGCGGATTTGTTCAAAATAATTAGTAAAAAAAAATGTTAGAAGGGTTAGAAGGGATGGAGGGGACGAGTTAATGATTGTTTTGTTTAATTAGAAGAGCTGCTTACAAAGTGTGAACACCATAAGAGACACATCAGCCATGAGAAGTAGAGAAGTAAAAAAGTCACTCTTATTATCTATCTACTCCCCCCCCCCTTTTTCCAGATCCCCAGTCTATGAAATGATTACACTGAAACAAGAAGTTATTTCAATAGAACTCCATGACGTGTAATATGTGTGTACTTTTTGACTCAAGGTCATGACATATCTAGTCCGCTTACGTTGACAGTTTACACCCTTTTCATTACCATGGGGAAAAATCGTATAAAAACTCATTATAAATTTTAAAAAAATTGGCTGGGGAATTAGGTTATGGACATATTTTTAAAAGTATTCTTTTTTGTTAAAACAAATGTTATATTTTTTTTTCAATAAAATGTAAGATTTTCTATTAAACAAACAAAAACCGTGTCAGTCCTATTATACATAGCTAGCATGTTGTGAACCTATTCTCATGGTAGAGTTATAAGCACATAGAGACACAAAGAGCAATAACTGGTGTTTGTAATCACAATCATCACACTAACCATAGTAAATACTTTTATAACTGTTTACCTCCTTTTGTATCATAGTCACATTGTAGACAACTATAGAAATATACAAACCTATTTAGTCATGTGAGCTCGTCCAAGGTGTCTGACTATAACGGAACTCTTATACTTTTTACCATTGTTCAACATTGAAATGCACTCAGTATTTTAGCATTCTGTATTTCTTTAATCTACGGGTTTAGAATTAGCAATAGCGATGAAATTAATTATCCTTGTTGGGGATAGAAGAAAAAAAAAATCTCGCGGTTTTTATGGTTTCCAGAATGTAACAGAACAAGTTTGATAACGGTGGTCCTCTTCACAGGAGGACAAAACACTGCAAACAATTTTTTTTTTAAATTAAAAAACAAGTAGTTGTGATTAGATAGCTGTAAAAGACCTCGTGGTAGAGAAGATATCTGGGAAATACCTCATGGGAGGGCAGATAACTCTGAAAGACCTCATGGTAGGGCAGATAATTCTGAAAGACCTCATGGTAGGGCAGATAATTCTGAAAGACTTCATGGTAGGATAGATAACTGTGAAAGACCTCATGGAAGGGCATATAACTGTGAAAGACCTCATGGGAGGGCAGATAACTGTAAAAGACCTCATGGTAGGGCAGATAATTCTGAAAGACTTCATGGTAGGATAGATAACTGTGAAAGACCTCATGGTAGGACAAATAACTGTTAAAGACCTCATGGGAGGGCAGATAACTGTGAAAGACCTCATGGGAGGGCAGATAACGGTGAAATACCTCATGGTAGGGCAGATAACTGTAAAAGACCTCATGGTAGGGCATATGGCAGACAACTATCATTCACAAAAGACAGCAGCTAACTCTGAAAGACCTCAAATGGCAGACAACTTTGATACACACAAGAAATCAGTTAACTGTGAAAGACCTCATATGTCAGACAACTGTGATCCACACAAAAGAGCAGCTAACTGTGAAAGACCTTATATGGCAGACAACTGTGATCCACACAAAAGAGCAGCTAACTCTGAAAGACCTCATATGGCAGACAACTGTGATCCACACAAGAGAGCAACTAACTCTGAAAGACCTCAAATGGCAGACAACTGTGATCCACACAAGAGAGCAGCTAACTGTGAAAGACCTCATATGGCAGACAACTGTGGTCCACACAAGAGAGCAGCTAACTGTGAAAGACCTCATATGGCAGACAACTGTGATCCACACAAAAGAGCAGCTAACTGTGAAAGACCTTATATGGCAGACAACTGTGATCCACACAAAAGAGCAGCTAACTCTGAAAGACCTCATATGGCAGTCAACTGTGATCCACACAAGAGAGCAACTAACTCTGAAAGACCTCATATGGCAGACAACTGTGGTCCACACAAGAGAGCAGCTAACTGTGAAAGACCTCATATGGCAGACAACTGTGATCCACACAAAAGAGCAGCTAACTGTGAAAGACCTTATATGGCAGACAACTGTGATCCACACAAAAGAGCAGCTAACTCTGAAAGACCTCATATGGCAGTCAACTGTGATCCACACAAGAGAGCAACTAACTCTGAAAGACCTCATATGGCAGTCAACTGTGATCCACACAAGAGAGCAGCTAACTGTGAAAGACCTCATATGGCAGACAACTGTGGTCCACACAAGAGAGCAGCTAACTGTGAAAGACCTCATATGGCAGACAACTGTGATCCACACAAGAGAGCAACTAACTCTGAAAGACCTCATATGTCAGACAACTGTGATCCACACAAAAGAGCAGCTAACTGTGAAAGACCTTATATGGCAGACAACTGTGATCCACACAAAAGAGCAGCTAACTCTGAAAGACCTCATATGGCAGACAACTGTGATCCACACAAGAGAGCAGCTAACTCTGAAAGACCTCATATGGCAGACAACTGTGATCCACTTCACATGAAATAGCAGATACGTGTCAGAGACCTCATAAAATTGGGCATATGACTGTCATCTACTTCGCACTCAAGGGAAGATAACTATTCTCTAATTTAAGAAGCCTGATGTGAAACTAGAATAAATATAAATTAACGACCAAACCAATTAATGAGCACCGTAAGCTGGCCTAAAGTTTGCTGTCACGCTGTTTCCAGTGTGGCATGAACCGATGTGAAACAAACCCCCCCCCCCTGAACTCTTCTTGCGTGACGCCCTTGCTTATTGATTTCAAAAGCGCCGTTGCTACAAGCAGGGGAGTTAATTAGCGGAACTGGATGAGGTCAATAGATGTCTAAGATGATAAGAACATAAATCTTTTATTCAAGAAAAATTATTGAAAAAAAAAAATTATTGACACGCATTAAAAAGAATATTTAAAAAAATGGTGTTAAAAAGTATTAAAGAAGAATTTCAAAATGTTCAAACTAAATAATGACAAAAAAGAATCTGAGAGTTAAGTTAGACAAAATTAGAAGCTGTCACTATTGGTATTGTCATTAGTTGCCCACCACCGTGCTAATAGTAAAATGTATTCAAAAAGAACAAGCTATAGATGTACTTGTAAGTCTCATTCTGTGCTAAGAAAATAAGTCCTTTGTAAACCTCTTGCCTTCATCTATCTATCTATCTATCTATCTATCTATCTATCTATCTATCTATCTATCTATCTATCTATCTATCTATCTATCTATCTATCTATCTATCTATCTATCTATCTATCTATCTATCTATCTATCTATCTATCTATCTATCTATCTATCTATCTATCTATCTATCTATCTATCTATCTATCTAATCTACATATTTATTGTTTTCTTCATACTGTTAAACTTACAACAATTAATATTACAACTATACATACTGAGGCAACGAACAAACACTTAGTCTACAGCTACCTTATACCTACATTGTCATAGTTAAAATCTGAAGATATATCGGAGAAGTATATTTCTTGTATACAGGCAGGACCGGTCTTAGGCCACTGCACTTTCATAGACCCCGAGCTGATTCTATGTGTAAATAATGCAACTAAGCTATTATAACTTATTTTCCAGGATCTCCTCGAAATCTCCTAAAATTGCAAAATATACGAAAAGGTCCTGGAAATTTACTGAAATTATTAAAATCTCCTGAAAACTCATAAAACTCTCCAAAAAATTAAACAAAATTGTCATTTTGGCGTTTTTATTCATTATGGAAAACGTTAATCCTACGTGCGGTAAAAAAAAAAGAGGGAATTGTCAATTTTCATTGAATAAAAGTGTAATTACAGACAAATTTATTTATTGTCTAATACCAAATCTTAATTTTCACTTATATCCTTATCCCTATCCAGACTGGGCTCCACGTAATCCGTTTCGCATAAAGCCCCGAAATAGTTAGAACTGGCCCTTCATACAGGAAACTATATATATATATTCTGAGTTCTGAGCGTTCTTAAAGCATATACATTTTGAGAGACACTGCTCGAATAAAAGTTGACCTCGCGCTCGGTGAGCGAGAAATGTAGCTCTTTGTTCTAGAAGTAATTAAAGTGTCATTATTAGATCCCTCGAGAGTTGAATTTTAATCGTTTCGAATCGACTGTTGAACCACGCTAACACAATACAGTGAGCACTTTGTTTTCTCCTTGGGACTGGGAAGATGGAGCTGATTATTGTTCTAGGGAAATAAACCAAGACAAATAATGTGCGTGTACGTTTTTGTATCAGTGAGATATGCAAATCTTACGAAGTTAAATTGAGATGCTTTATGTGTTTATATAAAAAAGAGCGTTCAAAACATATTTGCAGCTGAACACTACAAAAGCTAATAAACACTATAACCATGCTGCTACTGTATACCAATGAGTTAAGCATCACATACATTGCATTCTCATGACGTGCGTTTTGTCCCTTGGTACAAAATATGGACAAATTACTTTTGACATGAAAATCCATTGTTATATTGTAAGAAGCAGACAGATCCTCATGTATATGATAAGAAAGATACGACCGGTCTTAAGTTGTATTAGAGCCTGGCACATGTTGTAATATTGTACACCCTGGGACATGTTGTAATGTTGTACAGCCTGGGACATGTTGTAATGTTGTACAGCCTGGGACATGTTGTAATGTTGTACAGCCTGGGACATGTTGTAATGTTGTACAGCCTGGGACATGTTGTAATGTTGTACACCCTGGGACATGTTGTAATGTTGTACAGCCTGGGACATGTTGTAATGTTGTACAGCCTGGGACATGTTGTAATGTTGTACAGCCTGGGACATGTTGTAATGTTGTACAGCCTGGGACATGTTGTAATATTGTACAGCCTGGGACATGTTGTAATGTTGTACAGCCTGGGACATGTTGTAATGTTGTACAGCCTGGGACATGTTGTAATGTTGTACAGCCTGGGACATGTTGTAATATTGTACAGCCTGGGACATGTTGTAATGTTGTACAGCCTGGGACATGTTGTAATGTTGTACAGCCTGGGACATGTTGTAATGTTGTACAGCCTGGGACATGTTGTAATGTTGTACAGCCTGGGACATGTTGTAATGTTGTACAGCCTGGGACATGTTGTAATGTTGTACAGCCTGGGACATGTTGTAATGTTGTACAGCCTGGGACATGTTGTAATGTTGTACAGCCTGGGACATGTTGTAATGTTGTACAGCCTGGGACATGTTGTAATGTTGTACAGCCTGGGACATGTTGTAATGTTGTACAGCCTGGGACATGTTGTAATGTTGTACAGACTGGGACATGTTGTAATGTTGTACAGCCTGGGACATGTTGTACAGCCTGGGACATTTTGTAATGTTGTACAGCCTGGGACATGTTGTAATGTTGTACAGCCTGGGACATGTTGTAATGTTGTACAGCCTGGCATATTTTGTAATAATGTTTAATTTTTATTGCATAGTCTCGAAATAATTAGCATTAGAGCTGAAAATGGTTAGTTGTAATTCCAAAATATGACAAAAATGACATGACAAAAATGAAATTAAAGAAAAGACAATGTCAAAAATTACAAGACAGATGTGACATGAGAAGAACGATATGAAATGACATGACAAATATGACATGATATAGAGAGAATGATATGAAATGACAAGATAAAATGACATGCAATAAAATGAATTGAAACGATATATAAAAATGACATAAAATGATTCACGGATATGACATGACGAAAATGTCACAGCAAAAATGACATGCTATAAAAAAAACTTTATAAAAACTATCTCAGTCTTTAACCTGTTGTAGTCGAAGCAGAAGTGTATGATATTTGTGAGACATACTTTCCATTCTACAGTCAACCCTTTCTAAAGGTCACTGCAATATTCACCACCTGGGACCTTGATTAACAAGACTTCTGATATAATAAAAAATTATTTCCTTTCAATAGAATTGTATATGAGGAGCCGAAGTTCTAGTACAGACATGCACTCTCACACAGACACACACACAACCTTACAAACACACAAACAGACATGTGAATACATCTACATCTTCTGATTGACCGAAACATTGAAAGCTCTTCTAAATTCTAATGAATATATTTTCTTTGTCCGACTTAAATGTCAAGGTCAGTCTGTCTTGTTTATGTTTGAAACATTGAGCACATTTTTTTTTCCTCATTTTTTTTTTTTTGCTAAAGTTTATAAGAAATATTTTTTTTTTTTATTTTTACTTTAAATTTTGTTCGAAATTTTGCAAAAAAATCTTTGGTTTATGGACAAATGTTTTGAGAATGACTGTACTTCAAATTCGATGTTTGCTTGGTAGAGATGTCATGAAGATGTCTATACTGCTGGGATAAGTATCTTGACCTACATATTGTCACGTGCTGAGGACATTTGCTTTTTTTTTTCTCATCTGTTTTTTGTTTATGTATGAGCTTGATGAGAGTTAAGTCAAGATTTATCCTACAAAATATTGAGAGAGAAAAAGAAAGAGATAGAAGGAGAGAGAGAGAGAGGGCGAAGTGTGTGGAGAGAAAGGGAACAAGAAGAAAAAGAGAAGAGAAAGAGAAAGAAAGAGAGAAAGTAGAGAGGAGAGAGAGAGAGAGGAGAGCAAGAGAGAGAAGGTAGAGAAAGAGAGATAGAAGAAAGAGAGATGTGAGACATTGAGAGAGAGAGAGAAGAAAGAGAGGAGAGAAAGGAGACAGAAAGAGAGACAAATAGAGAAGAAAACGTGAGAGATAGTGGAGAGAAAGAGAGAGAGAGAGAGAACGAGAGACAAAAAGAATAAAGACAGGAGGAAAAAATATTGAGAGATACTTAGTTTTTATCTTTAAAATTATCAGAGAGAGAGACAGAGAAAGAGAAAAAGAAAGAGAGGGGAGAGTTGAGAGAGAAGAAGACAAAAGAGAGAAATAAAATGCGAGAACAGAGAGAAGTGAAAGAGAGAGAAAAAAACAGAGAAACAGCAGTATGAAAAAGAAGAGAGAATGCAAACAGAAATAAGAGAGAAAACATCACAAGTGAAGACAAAAAACAGAAATTGAGAAAGAGAGAAGCAACAGAGAAGTTAGTGAGTCTGAATTGTGTTTCAAATAAAATGAAATCTACAAGTGGAGCCCAAGCAGATTGTCCTCAGTACTAAAATCCACAAACACTGATGCTATGAGCTGATACTAACGTAACTCATGCCATACACGTGCAGGGTGTGGTGGAGACAGTCCAAAGTAAGGAGACTTTAGGTGAAACAAAAAGTCTGCCATCGTTACAGACCACTACGTGTCTTAACTCATCAAAAGAGTACTTCCACTCCCCCACCCTGTTTTTTTTCTTTCACCTCGGGGGAGGGGGGGGGATAACACTTGAAACACTGGTAATTGAAAGATTGGGTATTCCACATAGGGTTAGATGAAAATTAATTCTTCTTTGTCAAGCACTTTACAATCTCAATCGCTATCCCTCTGGGTTTTTTGTCTGCTTCCTATTTAACTTGCTTCTCTAACATTTCAGCTTTGTACGTTTTTTTAAGCAGCCGCTGCCAATGGTTATTGGTGATAAATATAAGTATGTGAAATAAGATAAGAGAAGGAAAGAGCAAAAAGATATAGAGAGGTAAAGGATAATTGTAGATACAGGTTGACAAGGGAGAACTTGAGAGAGAAAGAGAGAGTGAGGTGAATACCAGAGAAAGAAACTCACCGATACCATAGACATACAGATTTACACAACTTGAAATGGGTGACATCGACTCACCTTTCTTCTCGTAGTGCATCACTCGGTAGGTCGGCATGTTATCCGTATCGATGCCGCCCACGTTGGAGGCGATGTATCGGCTCATCTGGCAGGAGCGATCTCCGAAGGAGTAGTCGAAGCTGGCGCAGTCGAAGGTGGTCTGGGTAAGGCACAGCTGGGCGCAGGCGCCAAGGTCAAGGCCGAACATGGACTTGCTGTACATGACGTGTTCCTCTACGTAAGGCAGGGATCCGGAACCAAAGCTGATGAAATTAGAGAGGGCGCCACCTAGGAACGAATAAAAAAAAGATTATGTAAGTTTATCAGGGAAATAGGACTTTTATGTTTTAGTTGTACTGGATGGAATCAGTGGCGTAGCATCCATGGCGGGAAGGGGTTCAATGAACTCGGGCCCAGGACCATTAGGGGCCTACTGCCTGTGGAGTAGCAACAATGGCGCAAAGGGATTCATTGCACTTGGGCCCATGACTCTTGCTTTGATGGGGCCCACGTGAGAACTTACGGATGACACTAACAGTCCTGCTGTTCACTTTTCGACACAGCTGCTAATTATTCAATTTTCTCAAATCTCAATTTGTTTCTTTTTTTTATGTATTTAAAATGTGAGGTCCAAGCTTCTGTAGTGTGGTATATCCATAGACAGAGTATCAAAACTGTCACAACAGTTGTGATTGTAAAACTTTTGTATCCGAGCCAATGAAGTAGATACTTTGAAAAAGTACGAAACACTCATTAAGGACGACAGCGTCTTCGGAAGTCTTCATCACATTGTTTTGTTGTCCCTTTATTGTGTAAACACAAATGTTAATGTCACCATTACAACAGAATAAAAAGAAGGCGATGAAATCTAAAAATATAACATGAAATATTTAGCAAGGAAACTAAACACCAGAGTAAGTGACATATGTACCTTTCAAATTGAAATGTTTCTTCTGTTACAAGGAATGGCGAAACCAAATTGGGGAGCAGGTCTATAACAAAGATGTAGAAGATCGAAAGATGACCAAATTAATCATGGAATATTGTTTTTCTCTGACCAATGCTAAGTATTTAGTTCATAGTTCTTAAATAAAATTAACACCATTATATTTTTACAAATACAAGATCACGGAATAGTGTCTTTCGGAGATGAATATGAATAATTGTGTATTAGGTGTGGTCGGAACGATGTCGCCCACACAGCAGTTCATCCCCCCCCCCCATCCACATAGCTGACCAATCCAAAGGTACATACATATATGTATATGGAAATTTGACCACTGCTTAGTATTTGGTTCATAGTTCCTAAAGAAAGCTATCATCATTATATTTATATAAAAATCTTTAACCAGGTTTTATTTGAAATTGTTATGAATATTGAAATTTGACACTAAAATAAATAAGAGTTACTCGACATTGACCTGCTTATTGTCGTGTACTAAATTGTAAGCGCAGTCAGCGTTGCGTTGAAAAGGTTGAAAATAATGAGGAGCAAGCTCAACACTCTACATAAAACAGAAAGTAATGGAATGTCTTTTGGTTAATGTACTCATGCATTCAGATTACTCGATTGTTCTGTCACACTATACATTCGTCTTACTTGGGGGAGGGGGCCTACCAAGATATTCTTGAACCCGAGCTCACGGATACCTTGCTACGCCACTGGATGGAATGATTCTCAAATAACCGACATTTCCAGAGTTCAATTTAGGTTAAAAATCTGAAACTTCAGAGTAGGACTTCTTCCACAGTGCTGCCACCAGCAGCTGTTTCCTACAGATCACCCAGGTCTCAGAGCCATACATAAGGGATGTGAGAAGCACTGCCTTATGAACAATGGATGGTTGCCTGGTCGCGCGGTTTGCGCGTTGGACTGTCGTTTGGATTTATCGATGGTCCCGGGTTCAAACCCTGCCCGCTCACATTCCCCGTCATCCTGCAGGAGGTTTGGTCTAGGAAGTAGTCAACTCTGAAGGTACATCCGAAACATGTCAAACATTTTACAAACATTTTACAATGATTTTAGTCGGTAAGCTATAAAAAAATAAAGTTTCCCTTTCAGACCTTGCGATCTATGGGGCAGATGATGTTAAGGTTATCTGGTTCTATGGCCAACTGTTAACGGACAACGATCAACCGCCTTTACTTTCCCCAAATAAAGTCAGGTACCCATTAGAGTTGGATGGACTCTGGGGCGTCATTAAAATCATGAAATCCCTAATCCCAGTCCACCGAGATTCCAACCCAGGTCCCCAGGTTCGGAAGCCGAGCTCTTAATCACTCAGCCACCACACCGCCGGTAAGCCATACTTTCATTTCAAGGCGACAAAAAGCGCAGTTGTTCTTAAACAGAAGGCTGTCTATTACTACAGAAGCTTACCATTGGACAGATGCGCTGGGCCGGACACATATACCGTACAAAGAGATGACCGCTTGCTAAAGACGATCATTTTTTTTTTGCGAGCTTCAAGGAGGACGGCTTCAAGAAGTGCTATAAAGATCAAATCAGGCGTTCACTGGTGTAGAGGAAAACACCCTTGAAAGAGGTAGCCAAAGAACTCACCGGAAATTCTCGGGATTCACATTGAAGGCCCCAAAACGAGAGTCCTTCTCGAAGAAATGGCAGACGTCGAAAACAAAATTTAAATAGACCTCCGGTGGACTACGACTTTGTCTGCAATAGATGTGGCAAAATATGCAGGTCGCAACTGGATTGACGTGGTTATGTGTAACAATACACTCATTTTTCGAATCTTAAACAATGCGTTAGTATAATTAATAACCGCTGGACACTAACCAAAAAAACAACATTCATGACACAAAGTAGTAAAAAACAACAATAACAACTAACTATGAACATTAGTGGCGAATTTATCGTCATAAGCAATTTAACAACAATACATTTTGTGAAACCTAGATCAAATGTTACTCCCGAAATGCTGAACTCTTAACTCAGGTGGTAAAGTGTTCGCACCGAGAGACACGAGTTCATGTCCCGATGAAGACTTTATTTTGAAACTCCAAGTCCACCCTATTATAATGGGCCCTTTACAATATATGGGGACAGTAAAAACGCTTGGTTGTGCAAGACACATGATATCCTCCTCTCTTTAACGTAATCCTGTTTCTAACTCCTTAAAAATTAAAATGAATTAGATTCTGGTACTTCAAGAGGTGATAAAATCTACATAAAGATAACCTTTTTACACATATGAATAAGCAAAAAAATACGTTAAAAAATACAAAGCTTACGTAAGGGAAAGAACGTCACATTTACTGCAAGATTAATCTTCCTATTTCTATATCAAACAATATTAATTCATATTTTGTAAGGGACAATAAATAATTTGTACCTGACAGACAGACAGACGAACAAATTGATATAAGCTTTGTAAAAATCCAAACTATGTAGTTCAGTGTCCACCTTAAAGTTTTCTTACCCAAATTCGAAGGCGTGGTCCAGACTAGATAGTCTATTCACAACGCACTCACGCAAACACTAACGGTGGTGGACGTCGTATCCCAGCGATTAAAGGTCAATTGTCGAGATCAAAGCCAAGGCGCCGCGATAGACAGAGAAGGGGGGGGGTGTAAATGGGGAGTGGCTGGGTGAACAACACCCCATTATTTTCATCTCAAGTCTCAACACATTCTGAGAATGTAGATTTTAGAATCACCCAAACGATAACCAGGGGACCATTAATGGAACTTAAATGGGACGGTCATTTTACTGCTGGTAATGGCGGAAAGTCGGAGAGCGGAAGTACTAAAACTGAAAGTAGCTTGGAGATTTGAACTGTAATGACGGTAAATCTTTGCTTTAGCGTGATCTATTTCCCGACCTGTGAATGGGTTTGTCTAAGCTCCAGTTAATTCCAACCCAGTCATAAACAATAGCGCAAGCAATGGTTACTCTATTTCTAAACAATTCGGCCCGGTATAGAAATTATTTCCTGTCTTGCGAATCGGCCTTATGTAACAAACAAATAGCACGGCCGACTAAAGGACCTGCTATCGCAATAGTAACACGTATATATATACGCAGACCAAGTTGTGAACAGCAAATTTAATAACATTTGGTCCAGACATAATGATCTTTTCACAGTTTAGTGTTCTTCGTTGAGATAGAGAGAGGGAGAAAGAGAGAGAAAGATAGAGAGAGAGGAGTGGGAGGAAGATCAATTATGTTAGTAAAATTAATTTTAATCTAAATCAAAGAGATTTTGGGATGGTACATTTTCAAAAAAAAATGCCAGAACAATATATTGTTGAACTCGGGGAGTGATGGACTAGCGGTAAAACACTTCACTACCGAATCGAAGGATTCCGGGTTCGAACTCGGTGAAGACTGGGATTTTGAATTTCAGGACTTTAATGACGCCCTGAGTCCACCCAACTCTAATGGATGCCTGACATAAGTTGGGGAAATAGAAGCGGTTGGTCTTTGTGCTGGTTAATCGTCGGCCATAGAAACAGAACAGATGACCTTTACATCGTCAGACCCTACACATTGCAAGGGATACTTCACTACTACTTATTACATTACTTTAAAAAACATGTTGGCCCTCAACACGATTAATGTTTTTAAACTTTTGTTTAGTTTTTTTTTGGTTAATTTTATAAATATATCTTTTCTCGATTCCAATTTTTAACACCCTGACTGTTGAATGTGACCCCTTCCAGTCAATTACAACGGAGTTACAACGTAGAAAAATATTTGTGAAGCCCTACTCCAACTACGCCGCTGCTATTGTTAAACCTGATCCACTCACACAAACATACATAAGCACACTGTACGTGGCCAGTCACAGGTCTCACCAAGAAGTCTTTGACTTTTTCCATCACATCCCAGTTGTCTCCAGAGGCGTATCCCAAGGGGAGGAAACTCCAAATTTCACCGCAGCAGACGTGTGAGTGTGTCTCTCCATCGGTGTCACGTTTATTAAGTGTGTGTGTGTGTGTTTGGTTGAGGACCAAAAGAAAGAGGAGAGAGGGAGAGGCCGAGGAGTAAGGGAGGGTGAGGTGGACGAATCCAGGGAGCGCTATAAAACACCTCCTTCTTTAATGAACGCTCACATCAAGTGAGTGTTTGGGATTGAGGTGAGCAGACAGGACGGAGCAGGGGCTAACGGAGTAAAATTTTGTGACAAATCGAAATATTTACTATTTAGGAGAATGCTTCATATCTGTAGATCTAATTCTTTTCTCTATTACCGAAAAAAAAATTTTTTTCGAAGCTCTCCTGTGTGTGAAAAATATGAATTTCTGTCATCTTTCTGTTATCTGTGAGTAATACAATAAATATAACCCATTGATTGACGATCTGTTTGTAGAAAACAAAAAAAATGAGTTAGAGAGAGAGAGACAGAGAGAGAGAGAGAGCGAGAAAGAGAAAGTGTATTAAATAGTGAGACAGAGAGACACGAAATAGAGAGAGAGAGAGAGAGTTAAAGGTTCGTAGATAGAGATAAACACACACAGTGAAAGAGAGAGAGAGAGAAGGAGAGAGAGAAAGAGAGGGAGAGAGAGAGAGCGAGATACACACATACAGTGAGGGAGAAAGAGATTCATAGAGATACACACACACAGTGAGGGAGAAAGAGAGAGAGAGATAGAGAGAGATAGAGAAGGAAAGAGATTGGAACAAAGGTAGAGAAACAAGGCACAAGAACACGAGAACTATTTATTTCAGATAATTCCTATTTGGTCTCTTAATTAATCAGTCGTTTCTATTCTGCCAGGAATTTATTTATTTTAAAACCTTGTTTTACAATTCTGAGCAATCGAATACTTATATCAGTGGCGTAGCAATGTTCCCGTGGGCCCCGGTTCAAGAATATCTTGGTGTGCCCCCCTTCCCCTAAGACATTCCAATGCAAGTAGCGTAGCTTTTTTTTAAATCAGTAAATATGGCATTACGTTTGAATCAGTTTGGACTCAGACAAGTATTAGTGTCTTAAAAGTCAATGTTTGTTCAATGTCTTAGGAGAATTAAACGACTTTAAGATGTTTCAAATAAAGAAAGAAATGTTTTATGAGTTCTTAATTTACATTCCTAAAACTTCTAGGTGATAACTTTTAAATATTAATACAAACTATATTCTAATTCTACTTCTATTATATATTTAATTACATCGAACATTTCTCTGGCCTTTTATGTAGTTAAGTCAGTAACCACTAACCAGTACATCTATTTCTAGGCTTTAAGGTTGCTTCTCGCTCAATGGAAAAATACATCACAAATATTGTGTTACATATCGCTATTCTGAACAGATTGATACAGACAAAGCGAGATAAAAGATGCATGCAGTGACAATGTCTGAAAAACATGATGATAAAAATGAAGTTGTCTAAAATAAAAAAAAAAATAAAAAACAGCCAAATCTCATGTATCTGTTTACGATAAAAAAAAAAAATAAACAGCCAAAGCTCGTACACAGACTATATAGGTCTTTATGAAACATTGAATCCGTGAACAGTATTCTGAGTCAGTATCATCTGGGTCAAGTGTGACTAGAAGAATGGTGGCATCATACAACTCTTTTGTCTTTGCACTTGAAATGAAACTGGGCATTAACGCATGATGACATTTTATTTATGCCCATGAAATCTGTCAAGTAATTGTGAAACGATGACAATGGTAGTTCGGTAAAATACGTTTTGAGTTTGAAAGTTGAATTTGAAGGTCTTCTCTTAAATGTTGAATTTGAATTATTTCTTCACAGTGATTAGTGGTAGGCTCATCAAATTCCCTGATAACTTTCAGCAATGATACAGTGCAACAATTGTACCAAGCCGCATTTCTATCCCTCTTAGAGTCAGTTCTCCAATGATTTACTTCAATCTAGATCTTGTTCAGATGACTTTTTGCTTTATGTAGGTCACAACTTAGATCGTGCTTACAATCTGGTACTCAACAATAAGCAGAATTATATTATTATTATATTTCTAATTTGCCTCTAAGTACTTTAGCTTCCAGCCCTTTTTTTTTATTCCTTAAAGGAACACAAAGTAATTTGTGTTAAAAACATTAGGACATCAAACTACCTGATTCTCATTGTTTTTAGAGAGAATCATTCCTTGATGACCAACTTGTGGGCAACTTTTGTTGAGTGTCCTCGAAATGACGCTCTCCCTATTGGATTCAAAATGCATCCATCTTGGGAAGGTGTGAGCAAAAACACATACTAAGTCCTAGAAATCTGCAACGTCTTTCATAGAGCAGGCGTAATTATTTAAGACCAAGTTTAAGTTGTGGTTAGCACAGTGAACATAATGCGCAAGCGGCTTCTTTTTATGAAGCGATTCCCAAAGGCCATTATACTATCCACTCATATTGAAAGCACCATCCTAGCTTTAGCCTTGCAGTTTATTTAAGGATAATTTATTCATTATTTGGAGCAATTGTGTAGCCATTTCTTCACAACTATGAAAACCTAGAAATGACTTTGTCATTGCTATTTTCTTGGGTATTCCTACGTCGAAGATTACAAAAATTATGTTAATTTTTAGAGGTTTTTGTTTAAATATAATGGTGTTGACTTTCTTTAACAGCTATAAACCAAATAAATACTAAGCATTGGTCAGTGTAATGATATTATTCAATAATTAATTTAGACATCTCTCTATCTTCTAAATATTTGTTATAAACTTGCTCGCCAATTCTGTTTCTCTCTTCATTGTAATAACACACGCACGATTGTTACGTAACATACTTTGATGTTTCTTTTACTTGCTTAATATTTAATGTTATATTTTGTTTGTTTAGATTTTTTTTCTTTTTTTTTTAAATTCTGTTGTTAACATTTTTTTTAACCCAATACAACCAAACATTATGATAATGACGACTTCTATTTTATAATATCTTCTTTGTTAGATCGGAAACGAAAGTTTTTAAATCACATTTGATTTTTTTAAAATAGTAATGAAAATATTATTTCATAGCAAAGTCATAATACATAACTATTGAAACCATCAGAGACAGAAAAATGATACAAAGATTAACATATCAACAACTAAAGGATAACCAACCAAAATTAAAAGCAAATACATTTGATTTTTTTTTTTTTTTTTTTTTTTTTTTTAGGAAACCTCAGAATTTGCGCTATTCAGTTTTAGCTTTATCATCATAGGAATCCTTGGGCTTTATGCCTCTTTTCTTTGCCTCTTTTTTGGGCTTTATATGCCTCTTTTATGGGCCATCTTGCCTCTTTTGTGGGCTTTTTTTTTTTTTTTTTTTTTTTTTTTAAATATGTTTTTATTTGTAAGTTACCACAATTCACAAGTATTAAATCATAAACAATTGAAAAGTGATTAACATAAAAATATAATAACAGTAATAGAAATATTATTTAATATCAAAGACATACTACCTAACCAATGAACCCCCTAAAGACAGAAAAATGATACAAGTATACTCTACTCCAGAACAATCAACACAATATCAGATATCCCTGACCCCCAACACCCTATTTCTGAAAAACTACATGAGCATTGTACAGGTATATGAAAATCAAACTAGATAATTCTCTACCCTAAAGTCCATTATTTTCCTAAACGTTAATTCCAAGTGATTAGGATGAAACACCTTATTATTATGTAGACATTTGAGCCAGGTAGCCCAAACAAGATTCCTGTATTCGGAAACAATAATCAAGTTAAAGTTATGTATCATTTTATTTTTTAGTTTTGGCAGCTTGTTTAAAATAATAGACAAGTTAACATTTACATAATTGCCACAGTTTGCTTCCAATAGGTCCATTACAGTACTTCTAACTTTAAAATACAAAAAATAAAAGAAACAAATTAAGGTTTGAAAAAATTGAATAATTAGCAGATGAAATATTAATTTTTGACCAACAGGGCTATCCCTATAGCAACACCTCTTTCCTTATTTTTCTATAAAACACATTACTATTTTTTAAACAAAACTCCCCCCCCCCTTCCCTAATTAATACTAATACTATCAATGGTTTATGAACATACAGGGAAAAAAAAGTAGGGTACGAACTGGCAACAACTGTCCTTTCAATCGCACAAATAGGGTTCGCCATCATTACTATAAACCTGATGAAAAGCAGTTCCTTACATTATAAAGCAATCCAAGCCGCTGGTGCATGCCATACACTCTAGCTTAAATCACGGGTTAATGTTTTAAAACTAATATAAAGTTGTAGATATTTTGAGGGAACTTTTCATATTCTATACTATAATAGTGTTAACAAAAGGGCTTTTTTTTTCTATAGTGTCATCCATATGTTCTAGCAAGGTCAAGAGTCATGGGTCCAAGTGCGATAAACCCCTTTGCTACGCCATAGGCTGTGGGCCGCTAATGGTCGTGGGCCCGGGTTCATTGAAACCCTTTGCGCCTTGGATGCTACGCCACTGACTTATATGACATAATAAATTAACTACCTTCAAAGTGAACAAATAACATTTAAAATATCCTTTAGTGGTGGTCAGTGTGTGAGTGTGACGTAGGATTTATTTTATTTACAAACAAGTTGTACTTTTTTTCTCCATTACCCCCCCCCCCCTTTTTTTTAACCCGACTTTATAAACCAATATTAATTTAATATATTATTATTATTATTATATATTATTATTATTGTTATTATTAAGAAGAAGAAGAAGTGTGTGAACGACATTTGCTCGCTATTTCTTGACCATCCTATTGCCTCTGATTTGTCTGATGTTTGCCAAATATTTGAAATACATTTCTCCACCGCGCTCTGAGCAAACACTTTGTGTTCTTTCATGTTTGCTTTCTTCTAGGTTTTATTTCCGTTTTTCTATATTTTCCCATCGCATTTCTTTTTTATTTCTATTTCTATTTTGAACGAAAATATGTTTTCTTATCAACAAGAACCTGAACTTTTGAGAAACCCAGGGGAGAGAACTAACGAGACTAGACTGCTGGTGTCGTCATATCAAGTGACAAACATCCGGGCGATGTCCAAAAATAGATCTAGATCCAGTGTAAAGAAAACGTTATCTCACAAAGAGGCTGACATTGAACTAATGGAAGTAAGAAGTAGTCGAGGCACAAGATAGTCTTATAAATGTCTTAGAAGTGTGAAGCTTGAAACGATTTCATGTCGTATTATAAAATGTAATATCTAGATGTCATTGTCAGCATTGTGTATGAATAGTGACACCAACGGTTCGAAAAATTAGGCACAGGAAAGATTCAGATGGAGAGCAAACATAAAGGAAGGGTCCTGGATAGAAGATGGCGTACACACCAGAAGAAGAAAGAAGGGTGTACGTACAACAGCCTCTGGTCATTATGTCCAACCTGTGACTGCAGTTGTGTATCAAGGGTTGACCTCTTCAGTTACACGACAAGTTGCAAATGGAGAACATTCTCTACTGAGACACAAAATGCCACAGCAGCAGCAGCATCCAGGTCGAGACTTTTATAAGAAAAAGCTCAGCAAACACTAAGAGTGCAAGAAATCCAAAGACGCAAATAAAGCTGGACTTGGCTTAAAATGCGAAGAGCAGCAGAAAATATTGCAAAACCAAGCTCTAAGTTGAAACACACAAGGGAAAGAGAAAGTCTGGGAGACCAAAGAAATATGTAGGAAAATGATTCAGAAGGAAAGTACAAAGTGAGAGAAAGCTCTCAGAACAAAGTATTATTGCGGCCCTATGCTCTAATGGACGTTAAATGGATGAAGTCAGTCAAGAGTGTACAAATTAGAAGCAGGTCAAAGGTATTGATGTTGTGAATTTCGTTTGAAAACATTTTTTAGAAAGTCTAACAGCTTATTGCAATGTATATCCAGCAACTTCACAAAGTAAAATGAGTCAAAGTAGAGAGTTTTCAGACACATCCTGGACTATACGTCAAGTTCCATATAGATGTTAAATGCAGAGCTTGGTCTTAGTCTTTTCTGCCTTCTGTCGCAATTACACCCCAAAAACCAAATCAGTTTAGAAAATTCTCGTGCAATATTATTTAAAGACTTAATTACAACTAGCTAGAAAATCAAAGATTTCTCGAGGAGAAAACTCCGGACCATCCCTCTGACCGCATGACATCTCAAGGCGTACCTTATTCCACATTCACTAGCTTGACCCGCTGGTAAGTTTCAATATTTACTATTAGCGAAAATGTAAATACCAAGCTGACTTCTACATAGATAAATCGAATGTCAAACTTGCTGATTGAACTTTTTTTTTTTTTAACAGTAACTAAAGTTTTGAGGAAAAAAAAAATGACCAGAAAAAATATGTGCAAGAAGTGACACAGTTCTCTTCCCCTGATTCGACCAGGCCTTACTTCCCCTTGCTTTCATTAGCGAAGAAGAAGAAATAATGTTGGTTTATGGAACGTTCGGTGTCGGACAATATTCTGTCCACGAAAATTCTTTAATTAAACACTTCCTTCATTTCTTCTTTCCTCACTGTCCGTCAGAGTATTTGAACATGTGATGATGGTCCCCCTCCAGCTTCTTTTACCCCCCGAGGGTATGGGGGAGCTGATGGGAGGAGGGGGGAGTATGGTCCCATCTACCCCCTCCCCCCCCCCAATCTTATTGAATTGAAGTCCTCACTCTTTTTTTTTTACTTTGTACATTTAAAATGTCCAACCCGTGTCTTCATTTACTAAGACAGAGAGAGAGTATGAGCCTCAGTTGCGGTTTTGAGGTGAAGGGAGAGAGAGAGAGAGAGAGAGAGAGAGAGAGAGAAAGAGAAAACAGATCTCTTCAATTACTCCGACTATAAAAATAAAGAAACTGAAGGATAGAATAAGAGAACTTGTTCTGATAGAGAAAGAGAAAAAGAGAGGCAGACAGAGAGAGAGAGAGAGAGAGAGAGAAATAAGACATAGACTGAGAGGAAAAGAGAGAGAGAGAGAGAGAGAGAGAGAGAGGGAGAGAGAGAAAGTGAATGGTCCTTCAGGACATGTCCTTTCTTATTCTTTGTACCGACTCAGCGGTTTAACCTCGGCGTGTTTACACAGCGGAATAGCATCAAGGTTTACGCCAAGACGCTTTCTGTCCCTTCCCATCGGTCAAAGTCTTTGTTCTGAATCAATGCGTAGATCTTCTTTTTCTTTCCGCCTTCATATCTCTCTTTATATATAAATACATCCTCCCCAGAACAGCCCCCCCCACACCTTTACACTAAACCCACACGTGAGCACACTCCCATAGACATACACAATCTTCACCAAGTTTTTGTACATCTATATCACCGGAAATAGATTTTTACCCAGAAATCAAAAGTTTTTCAAAATGGTTTCCTTCTGTTTTCCGAACACACACACACACACACACATGTACATACACACACATACATACATGCATGCATACATACACACATATATATAAAATGTGCTATTTTTGTCAAATAGAACTAGTTGCTTGAACTCAGTGATGGATTGCCTAACTTTTAACTACTAATACATTAAAAATAAACGTTAAAATACAAGAAAAGTCATCATTTTTTCCACACATTGAAAAAGGCGCCGATACACCGAACCGGTGCGTACCGTCACAAAAAAAAGCAAAGTTTATATAGGCCTATATATATATATATATTGCTATGACCTTTTTTAGTTTAGAGATTATGTTAGGTTTGTAAATAACTATATTTTGTATTGTTTTTTAGCGACGGTAAAAGTAGTGACGTAGTCCCACAGACGAATGACGTAGCAGAATAGGCGGACATGGAGAACAAGATGGCTGGAGCTTAGAGAAGGTTGAATACTGAGAGATACGGAGAAGTAAACGAAGGATAGGGAGACAAGACAGACAATCCATTTGTAAATAAATACATCATTAGAAGTATTACGAAGTCTTGAGTACGTCTATCTTGTTAATTGTAATGTCCCTTGGCTAGTTTAGACTGGTTGATGAAATATTGTTGGATTCGCACAATACACAAGATCCTAGCCATGACTATATGCCTTAATATATATATATATATATATATATATTAGGGATGCACCGGATAGTACTTTTTAATATTCGGCCGGATCAGAATATTGCCGAATAGTAAAATATGATATTCGGCCGGAGCTGGAGCCGAATACCTACATGTCTTGAAAATAGCTTGTGTTGTTGAACATTTTGCAAAGCTGTTAAATAACATATATATAATAGATATATATAAATGTCAGTATAATACGTTAAATCATACAACATTTTAAAAATAATCTATGCTGAAAGCATAATATTTGTTATATATTTGTGGGAAGCGTGGTCGAGAGGCTAAGTGCGCTTGAACTTGGCTTGTCTTGGCTACCTCGAAGGGGGCTCGAGGTTCGACACACGACTCGGGCTGAGTTGCGTTTACTGAGCGCGTAAAGGCAGCACGGAAAACCAACTCCTAGATACCCCCTCCCTCCACTGGTCCATAAATGAGATTGGACCAAAGCGCTCTGAGCATGCTATAAGCATGAAAGAAGCGCTATATATAAAAGCTATAATAAAAATACTATTCTGTAAGATATATTCAAACCAATTAATGACATTGGAGTTCAGGAACTAAAGAATGAAAGAGACGTCTTGGGACCTGCCTCATACCTGGCTCAAAGGCTTGGATCAATCACTTTCATTGTATGGAAAGTAGTTAGGCAGAAAGGACATGTGAAATTTGAACTCCATTAGTATTTAATTTTTGACAGTGTTGGCCAATGTAAATAAACGTAGGCAAACTTGTACTGTTAATCCTCGCTGAGTTGATTCCCTTAAATTTATTACAATAATATAGCTTATATTAAAAGCAAATAAACATAAAAGATTATTAACTACCTATGGATAAAATTAAGCCCATTTTCAATAAACCACACAAGTTATAGCTGATCTAGAATCCCAACGGCGGGTGCAATTTGGTTAACAAGAAAAAAATGTTATGAGACATTTATTATTCGAGAATTAAAGCGAAACTTGAGCCACAAAGTCGATGTCATAGGTAATTCCCGTTAAAAAAAGGGCACTTAAAAAGTTGGACTGTCACGACGGAAATAAGAGCAAAGGAAAGAAAAAAAATGAATATCTTTAATAACTTTGTTGATAAACTATAAAAACTAGATATATCTCATCATTTTTTAGAAAGACATTTAAAATAGTATAATCTATAACTACTCAGTAATATAAAAACGGTAATGTATTTTAGGAAACGTAAGGTGGTCTTCTAAATTAAGATTTAAAAAAAAACAAAACAATTCGTTTGTTTGTATGCCATGTTTAATTTAACTGTAGACGAATTTTTTTAATTTTTTTTTAATTCAACTATCATTGTGTATTGCAAAATCTTTTACATGTTTCGGATGTTTCGTCAGAGTTGAAAATACTCCACTTCCTAGTCCAAGCCTCCCGCAGGACGACGGTGGGATGGCAGCGTGTTGTTGACGGTCGTTGACTTGTGGCACCAAGCTGATGGTTGACAACTTATCCGCTATAGGTGTATTATATTTTAACTGGTACAATTTGAAATAGCTTAAATAAATTCTTTGTGAACAAAACAAGATATGACTCTCCTTACAATATAGACACATTTTTAAGTTGAGGTAAAATAAATAGATGTAGGTGACCTTTTCGTTCTGGCATTCTGGAGTCGTCTGTCGCCTACCCAAGACAGCTGATGAAAATGTCGTTTATCTTACATTATTCACACTACATAGCCAACCAACCTATCGCTAGACATTTCTCACAGTCACCATGGGCATGCCCAGCGCGATTAATTGCACGGCAAGGCAGCCATAACTATGTTACTATTCACAGTCCACTCATGTATTACAGTTTTCAAATGATGATGACTTTGACTAATTCTGATATCTGTGATATTCTCCACATATCTTCATTATACACTTTCGAGCTACATAAACAAAACTTGTAGTAATCACTTAATGGTGTAAAAAAAATTCCATCCAGTTTTTATTCATAGCATAATAATACGATACAATAGTGCAGCGTTTCCTAAACTGTGTTCTGTGGAACCCTAGTGTTCCTGGAGGCCTGAATAAGTGTTTCACGAACTCTTGGAATAGTTAACTATTAGGCCACCACCTGGATTATGCTCACTAAAAAATTAGCAGGTTTCCCCTAAATACTGAGAATGTGCGCAGTGTTCCATTGAGGAAAAAAGTTTGGGAAACCCTGCATTAGTGAATGTATTTATTTCCAGCTCAAGCATTGCTTTAATTTTCACTAAAAGATGACGAGAAAGATATAGTAGACGATTTGTAGCAAGGCGTGAGTCCTGAGGGTATGTGAGATCCCCAGCTTTTTGAGTTGCTTTCAGGTGTTTATATATTGTCTTGGTTCTCATCTGGACTTGAACCTTTGCGCTCTCTCTTTCTGTCTCTCCTTCTCTCTTTCTGTCTCTCCTTCTCTTTTTCTGAACCTCCTTTCTTTCGTTCTTTTCATTTCGATATCTTTCTTTCCCTCTCTTTCTATCATCTCTTTTTCGGTCTTTCTTGCTTTCTATCTACGTTTTACTCTGTTTTTTTCTCTTTCTTTCACTCTTTAAAGTTCGTTCTTGCCCTCTATTTCTTTTTCTTTCTCTTTTTTTCTCGTGCACCTTTCTCTCTCTTATTAACTTTTGATTTTTTTTCTCATACTCTTTTTCTCTCTTTTTCTTTTCTGAAGGAATTTCTTTTTGAATTAATCCAAAAATCATAGCCAGTAAAAAAGTCAGTAAATCACAACTCCGACTGATGAATCATTGAATCATTTCTTTGATCCCTTCGCTGACTTTAGCTCGAGTTCATAGCCAGACAGTAAGACTCATAACTCATTACCCACACGATTCAATCCATTTACTCCACCCACGTATTTCGGGTTCAATACTTTCAACTGAAATTGTACAGCCGCGTTGGTATGTCTGTATGCTACTAAAACATATACGTTTGTACACATCAAATTTAAAAATTTAGATTTTTCCCCTCTCTTCTACATAAGAGTGTCTCGATGAGATAGATACTAAAAGTTGATCCCTGTATTTCTATTGGTCACATTATGCTGAAAGAGAGCTGTCACGTGGTAAGGTAGAGAAACATGTAAGAGCCACGGGTTAGGACAGTGAAAGGATTTGAACAGACCTTTCCAAAGTAGAGACAGAATCTCTTGCATACATATTCGGATATAAGAGAATGATAATATGTGGAAGAACGTCGAAATGGGGACATAGTAAAGTGCTAAGTGACATTTCAAAGAACAAAGGGTTTTTTTACTTTGTTTTCACTGCGACATCTGACAGCGACATTCTTCTGTTACATATCCTCCCCCCCCCCTTAAAAAAATACATGTAACATTTCCTTGTAGCGTTTCCCTGTAACATTTCCCTGTAACATTTTCTTGTAACTTTTCGCCGTATCATTTCCCTGTCATATTTCCCTGTGTTACATTTTTCTTACATTTCCACAAATACTCTTAAGATTATGTACAAAGTGTCCGCATACATTTTGGTTTGAAAAATTAATTCTAAAGCAAACATTTCGTTAAAGTTGAATTCATTTGTTTAAAATCTCATTGTTTCTATATACCAAGGTAAAATATATATGGTTATAATGTAATAATGTAATACGTTAGATTTGAATGGGCTTCATTGTCCTAAAAGTTCGGCTGTGACGCATGAATATTGGGTTGAATTTGCTTTATACATGTACTAGACATATGTTACCCGCGACCCGCGGGTCTTTATTTGCGCATTACTGTCGATATAGTCACTGAGAGTGTTTTGTAAACAATTAAACGAAATAATAATGTAATACGTAAAGCGAATGTGTCAATGTAAAAATAGTGTGAATACTGTGAATGAAGCTATTAAATCAAAATAGCTAATAGGCTTAATTAAATCCATTTTTTTTTTCAAATTAAAACATTTGCTTGTAGGCCTACATATATTTGATTAAAATTTGAGATGAATAGACTAAATTTTGTATGTTCATGTGTATAAAGTATAAAGTAGATCTTGAGGTAGACGTAGATCTAAATCTACACTAATCTAGAGTTCTGTGCTGCGCATGCGTGACCTTTTTTCATGAATGAATTTATATAGGCCTATCTCAACACGGCTACGCAGCTTTAGCGAACAGCGAACGAATGTATTAAAAATGCTTTAGAAAAACAAATTTGAATGTTAATTTGATTAAAATATGAAATGAATGGACAATAATTAGTATGTTTATGTGTTAAAGCATAAAACTATCTTTGCGAAAAGAAGTTTTATCATCTTAGAGTTCAGTAAGAGTTTTAGACCTAGGCCTAGGAATAGACTCAGACCTCAGAAGAGAGATGTGTTAATGTGTAACCATTTGGTAATGTCTAATGAAAGAATGTTCGCCAGGAAATCTGTAGATATCAGGAACTAATTTATGTAAAAAATGCTTTTGGATAATCTAGTGGATTGGATTTAGATGTATGTTAAACGTAGCTAATGATCCTTTCACGTTATTTCTGTTTCGCTACGAAAATAAAATTAGTTTTGAGAAAATGGGTTTACCCGAAGGAAGTCGATACATTCTTATCTATTAAAATGGAAAAGAGCGATAGCTTTGTTAAATGAATGGGATTATAAAGTGAACAATTAAACGAAATAATGTTTAGTACGCGATTCATGAATGAATATAGATCTAGGCCTATATCAACTCGGCTTCGCAGCTTTCGTAAACGAATGTAGCTTTAGAAAACCAAATTTGAATGTTTATTTGATCAAAATATGAAATGAATGGACTTTAATTAATATGTTTATGTGTTAAAGTATAAAACTATCTGTTCGAAGAGAAGTTTTATCATCTTAGAGTTGAATTAGAGTTTTAGATCTAGGGATGGGATTATAAAGTAAATAATTAAACGAATTAATATTTAGTACGCGATTCATTACGGAATTGTCTAATGAAAGAATGTTCGTCAGGAAATCTGTAATCACAGATATAAGGAACTAATTAATGTAAAAAATGCTTTTGAAACACAAAATTGAAGGTTAATTTTATTATATAATGAAATCAATGGATCTTCTTTTGTATTTTCATGTGTCAAAGTAAAAAACTATCTGCGCAAAGTGTATTTCTTAAAATTAGATCTAGGTCTAAATCCTTTCTATCTTTTCTCATGTCAACATTGTAGACATGGCCTAGATCCATAAAATACTATAGCTGTAATAGAGTCGGACAACTTTATTTTTTTTGAGGGTCTTAAGTTTGTTTTAGGGCTACAATACATACACTACGGTCTAAGTTGGTACCCAAGGAACATTCCTGCCTAGTTTTATCAAGATTGGTCAAGCGGTTTTGATGTCTATAAGTAACATACATACATACATACATACATACATACCCCTCACATTCTACTTTATAATATAGATAAAGACTTTTATAAGATTTCTTTACTCACCAAAATCCCGTTCGTAAAAATCAGCCCCAGGGTGGAACTTGACTCCCTCGCTCTGGGCGACAGTCAAGTCAGTCAGCCAGCAGTTGGTGTACCCGGGCTCGTAGTCGAAGCCCGCGCACCGGAAGTCCTGCTCGAAGATGCACCTGCGTGCGCACTGCTCAGCACTGACGTCTTGGATTTTTTTCTTGTGCTTGGTTGTGATCACGTGATTTGGCAGACGATTGAAGAGTTTTTCAAAGGCCGCTGCAAATAGAGCAGAAAAAGAAAATGAATGCGTATAAATATTAATAACAATTTGAAGACAAGTAAAAAAAAATCCAAAACGAAATTTCTCAAAAATACGAATGTATATTTTTTTTTATTTATAATAAAAACTGAATGGTCAAAGGGAATATTTTAATGATCGCATGCGAAGGCCGCAGTCTGGCCAAGCGCGGTCAACGGTATAAGTGTGTTCTGAACAGAAAAAAATACCTGTGTCTTCAATGTATTGACGTAGTGAACACACTTTGAAGTCGATGTAAAATGTAAAAAGACATCAATAGGTTTTAAATAAAATTTATATATTATGTTTCTTTACCATTTTAAATATTTGTTATGAATTAATTAAATACATTTTAACTGTGTCTTCACATGTGCAATATAAATGTAATCGAACAGAGTTTCTCAAACCTTTAACTTCCTAAATATAAATAACTTACTTTTGCATCTTACTTAATCGGGTAGCTGGCCCTGAGGAGCACTGCAAGCCCATGGATTTGAGAAACGCTGTTAGATTAATGTTGCTTTTTTAGATTGATTTTTTTTTCAAAGATTTTGATAACATTTTTGAAAATTGTTTTCTAATGGCTACTCTCATTTTGAAACTTACATTTTCCTCAAGTAAAAAAAAAATGTGAGTGTGTGTTTGTGGGTGTGTGTGTGTAGTTAGTGTTCTTGGTAAGGAGCTGACATTGGAGATTACAGCGACACCCTGGGCTAACATTAGTCCACCCTGCTAAAGGTCAAGAGCTCACCGACTCCTCATTTTCTAGACTTCCCCACTCTTTTCTTTTCCCACCTTCTAACTAGTCCCCTAAGCTCTTAAGCTCCCCCAGCTTCAAGCTCCAAGAATGCTTAAAGGGATCTGGTTTGATAGTCTTAGGGTTGGCTTAAACGAAATGACCATCAGGCCCGTCGTGTTGTATCAAAAGCTCGCATTTTGTCCTCCCCCCACCCCCCGCCAAAAAAAAACTTTTTTTTTTTCGCCAACCCAAGGAAAACGGATGATACTGGAGGGGGTGGGGGGAAATGAGCAGCGCTCTCAACAGTACTTGGACTAAAGCTGATGATACGGTTGTCTAACAAAGGCGGATTTTTAATGAGGCTTCCGAGAAGTTGTGAAGAGGTCTGAAGTATTCATAATAACAAGATAAAAAGAAGACTTGTCTCGAAGGCGTGTAATGTTGGACCTATCTGAACCAGTGGCTCCTGGGTTGTCTCAAAGAGCTTGTACTCGTGACAAATAAGACCCCACAGGGACCTAAGAAAGTAAGAAAGATGGTCTTTTAATACTTTTAAGAAGACCCACCTGTATTCTTTTTAGAATGGTATTGAGTTTTATATGTAGACAAAGAATCGGAATCACAACAGAAGATACAATCAAGGGAAACACAACTCTCACCACCTTAAAGTTGGTGCTATAACCTATTTTGATATTATGAGTGTAGTTTATGAATGTTCAGGAAGGTGAATCTTGAGTTAGCCAGATACTCGATAGCAGTCAGTGAGTGCAGTTAGTAGGGAGCAGTCAGTGAGGGTAGTTAGTAGGGAGCAGTCGGTGAGGGCAGTTAGTAGGGAGCAGTCAGTGAGGGCAGTTAGTAGGGAGCAGTCAGTGAGGGCAGTTAGTAGGGAGCAGTCAGTGAGGGCATTTGGTAGGGAGCAGTCAGTGAGGGCAGTTAGTAGAAAGCAGTCAGTAAGAGCAGTTGGAAGGGAGCAGTCAGAGAGGGCAGTTAGTAGGGAGCAGTCAGTGAGGGCAGTTAGTAGGGAGCAGTCAGTAAGGGCAGTTGGCAGGGAGCAGTCAGTGAGGGCAGTTAGTAGGGAGCAGTCAGTAAGAGCAGTTGGTAGGGAGCAGTCAGTAAGGGCAGTTGGTAGGGAGCAGTCAGTGAGGGCAGTTAGTAGGAAGCAGTCAATAAGAGCAGTTGGCAGGGAGCAGTCAGTGAGGGCAGTTAGTAGGGAGCAGTCAGTGAGAGCAGTTAGCAGGGAGCAATCAGTGAGGGCAGTTAGTAGGGAGCAGTCATTGAATGTAGTCACTTAAGAAAGTTATGAGATTTATACCAGTCAATAAGCTAGTATCATTGTCAAGTATTTCTCTAAAGATTATTACAGAAGTATCTTATTTCCTATGTGGTGGTGTTTTTATTATCTGTGTCTGCTGCATCGAGAGTTATTTCCTTAGTTAAGAGAGAGGTACGAACGTGTAACAATTATCTACTAGAAATGTGCAAAATTCCTTTCTCGAAATCTTTCCTCATAGTCTGAAGTCATTTATCTCACAGCTTTCATTCCGGTCTGACCAGCAAACTGGAATTTCCACCCCACCCCCTCTCTCCTATCTCCAACACATAATCCCCGTTCGGCTCAGAGTTCTGAAATTGTTCCACTTTGCTACACGTAAAAGCGGATACTAAGAAAATGTGACTGCTGACTGCTGACTGCTGACTGCTGACTGATAGCACAATTGTTGGCCCGGTGGGGGGGGGGGGAGGGAGGAAAGAAGTGACAAAGTGCTTGAGGCAAAGGACTAGAACGTCACCCTAAAGATAAATCGCCCTTTACGCATGCTGTGTCCTCTTTAAGTAGCTCCTCCAATTTTTACATCCACTTTCTCTCTTCTCTTCTGCCCGAAACTTGAAACAAAAACGTTTTTACCACATAAAAGAGTTCCGCACCAAATTAAATTTCGCTGTCATTTTGGCTTCAATATGGCGCCCTTAAGGCAAACGATGTAAGTGATGGGAGAGGGGTGAAAGGACCGGGGGGGGGGGGGGAAGGTGTCAGAGAGGAAAAAAAAAAGACTGTTCCAATGACTTGTTAGTTGTTTCACCGAAGGCAATAACTGGCACCGACATCTTGTCGCTCGTGGTGACTTTACGGGGACAGTAATTCTACTTCCTGTCACAGGGCAGTAATTCTACTTCCGGTTATAGATTAGAAATATGGTAATAGTACGGATAGTTGATGCTGCGGTTGTGGTATTCCTATTCAGAAATGTGTTTTGCTAGGTGATAGGTCTCGCCTACAAAGTCACAAGACTCACTTAATGAAATCTACAGAACTGACACATTGTTAAATAAGTCAATAATAAAAAGTAATAAAAACAAGACAGAGATGCCGCAAACAGTAATACTGTCCCAGACGGGTCACAGACTACAGTAGGAATACAAATACAAGCACGATTACAAATACGAACACAAAACCAAGCAGATTTACAAATACTAGATCGAATACAAGCACGATTACAACAGCTTACACGAATACAAGTACGATTACAAATACTTACACGAATAAAAACACAATTATAAATACTTACACGACTGTAAGCACGATTACAAATTCTAACACGAATTCAATTTCGATTACTAATGCTTACACCAGCGGTTCTCAACCTTTTATGCTCGGCGACCCCTTTTTACAATCCCCCACTCTGATGCGACCCCTCCCCCACACACACATACAGAATAGACAATAACAATCCATATTTTCGACGCTCTTTGGCGACCCCTGGCAAATCGTCAATCGACCCCCAAGATGGTTGCGGTCCACAGGTTGAGAACCCCTGGCTTTCACAAATATAAGCACGATTACAAGTACTAACACAAAAACAAGCACGATTACAAAAGAAAAATACGAATCCAATCAAAATTAAAAATATTAACACGAATACAAACTCAATTACAAATACCCAGGCGCATATAAGCACAATTACGAATACCAACACAGATATAAGCACGCTAAGTATATAGTTTTGGTTATTTACTATTTGAATGCAAAATATGTATTTAAATGCCACGGAAGAATGTTGGTATGCTACGCTTCTAAGAAATTATGGGATGTTAATAACTGGAACATCAAACATACGCAAAGGTGTCCAGCGGGGATGTAAAAACATAACGGAGTGATCTAATAGTACATAATCGAATGTTATTTGTGGTTTCTGGTAAGAAATTTAAATTTTAACAAAAAATGTTTTTCATTTGTGAAAAAAAATACAAATGATTTTTTCCCTTGCATTTCCAATGTGACTAATTAGGTTAAAGATACAAAAAGAAAAAAAAAATTACACATTTGTGAATGAATTTACAGCGAGACTAATTAATTTCGCAGCTTGATAATCGATTGATCCAGTTTTAAAGCCACATTTTTTTTAAACACCTTAAATTTTCACAGAATAAGATTGGTGGGGAAAATCCGATTTGCATTCAAGGGAGATAATCACCTGCTTATTAAACGATTTTTTTTTTCTCGTCAAATCTTTAAATGTATCTTGCAATATTAAGCTACTTTATTATCTCCCGTGGCTTTGGGTATGACGTCAATGCAAGGTTCTTGTAGTTTGTATTTTTAGTTGACTTCAGGAATTTTTATTTACTATATTTTGACCGTGGAAAAAACTATGTTGCTAAGAAATAAAATGAATGACACTAAATATTCAACTGGATGATCACTCATAAAAAAACAGAAATTATAACTACTTTAATTTTTTTTTTTTTTAAGTGCAATTGAAGACATAAGTAATAAATATATAAAACCATTCGTTATGTATCCTATGTGATTTATAATTTTGAAGTTAGGACGTGAAAAAAAAAGCGTGCAGGTTTCAAAACACACACACAAAATAAAAGCATATGTCAAAACAGATATGTTTGTGCCGAAATCGAAAATTATGTATAATGACACAAAAGAAAGTCTCAAGACACTAGGGCCACATTTAAGGGAGGGCAGGCGAGACTTAAGCACAGGGGCCCCCATAAGAAAGGGCCCTCCACAAAAGAGATTAAAATATATCCAAATATCGACTTCTCTGAAATGTTCAATTTTTTCTTACATTTGTTTCGCAGTTTTAAGGCTGTCAAAAAGTCGTGATTCAGAAGTGTACGCTTGCAGCATGCTTGAAATAAGGTAATACCGCTGCGGATTCACGACAGTGCGCCTACCAAGGGCCTTATCCTCCACGAATTTGAAAATAGACACATTTTTATCTAAAATATGCATATTAAATATTTTTTTAAAGGAAAATGAAATTAACTTTACTAAAACTCTCTTTTTTTCTTCTAAAATATAGACTGCTCTTAGTATTCTATACATAGGGCAAATGATGTAAAGGTCATTTGTTTCTGTGGCCTACGATTAACGAAGGTGTCATGTTGCCAGAACAACGACCAACCGCCTTTACTTTTCCCAAAGTAATGTTAGGTACCCATTAGAGCTGGGAGGACTCCAAAAAATCCCGAAATTAAAAATCCAAGTCTTCACCAGATTTGAAACCGAGACCCTTGGCTCGGAAGCCAAGCGCCTTACCACTCAGCCACCGCACCTCCATTTTATTCATAAGCGGATCTTTATTAAAGCTTTCGAAAACTAGTTGGGACCTCCACAAAAATACTGCCCAGGAACTCCGCATACTTAAATCCGGCCCTACAAGACACAAAAGTGTGTCTCAAGACACAATTGGTTCAAGACTCAAGACTCTAAAGAAAGTGGAATTTTACCAAAAAATGATTGAAAACTCAAAAAGTACTAGATCTATTGTCTAACTTTACGGAACTGTCACAAATGAGGTTTCTTTTTAAGACAATGCATCAGAAACTTACTTCTGTAGTGGTCAGTGGTGCTGGACTCTCTCAGAAAGGCCTTGCCGTCCTCATGAGTCGAGTTGTAGAGAAGGCAGACGCGCCTTTGGTTGTCCACGTCGAACGACCGGCAGTCGAAGCTGGTCTGCTGGACACAGTCCCTGGAGCACTCTTCGATGCTGCTGAAATTGACGACTACCAAAGACGGCATGGCGGTCATCTGAAGCTGAGGCATCCGAGCAAAGAGATTCTGGAAGGACTTCAGATACTCTGGAAGTAAAAGATGTGATGGACCGTATAATTAAAATTGTTAGCACAATTTTTTAATAAGTTTATAATATAAAATTGTAGATATAGTTTTATTTTAAGATAGACAACCAAAAGAGAAATGGGTCACTCCTGAGTCAGCATACCCACTCTCTCTTGATCATTGTCCTCTGGCACTCAAACATGAATCGTGTCAGTTACAATGAGTGGATTATGGGTCCTTGCATTTTCAGAAACTTTATCTGACACATTTTCCGATTATATATGTTTAGATGACGACACGACTCCTCTCAACGAATGCAAATAATTTTAATCCTCAAGTAGAATTCACGACAACACATCAGATATATATATCAAGCCATACTACATTTTATTATCCCAATTCAATAAGAAACCCATAAGCCCAATGTTCCAGTTTAATACTTATATTAAAATAGTCTGATTTGTGGACTGTCTAACTAACTCGTCTCCTCTGTCTCTCTGTATGTTTATACCGTTCAAGAATGTACTCCTATAAGAGACATTTTCCTTCTTTCATTCTTTAATCCTCTGTTTCGATACTTGAAGCTACTCTAAAGATATGCGCAAATAAACTTCATGATTACACTACTGTGTGGGTGCGTATACCACGGGACAGACAATAAGAAAGCGAAACAAAACCCTCGCTTGGATGCCTAACGGAACCGAGCTCCTTGCACTTGGCGGGGATGTAAGAAAACCTCAACACTATGTCACAATCCACACACCGTCCATCAAGGTGTCGCTTTAATGGTGGACATCCGCACAGCTGATTTCACTTAAAGAAGGTATAAGAAAGGGTCTCCCTTGTTTTGCTCGGTCGTCGGCCTCACCTATTTGCCTGTGTGTTAACACATAAAACGAATTAGCTTCTGCTTGGAACTCTTTCAGACAGAAAGATAGCTTTTCTTTATGTCAGTTATATCATTAGTCTTTGGTTTCCAGAGACGTCATCTCAATTCTAATGACAATCGCATACACTCATTGTACAGATATCGGCACGCTGTCCATAGAATCTTATTTCTTATCTTTCAACGCAATGGTTTTAAAATATGTAATAGTACTCAGCTCCTTTGAGTCAGGAAAATATATTTAAGTGATAAAAGAGAACTGCATTCTTAACTTCTATAAGTCTAATAAGAAACCATCTCTTCTTTGATAAAAGCACTTTTCTTTTCCTATGTCTTGATATGACAGATTGGGTTGTGGGCCAATAAGAGTGGAGGGAGGGAATGAGGGGGGGGGGGGTAATGCATGCTTGGGGCAATCGATAATAAGACTTTCTAAACAGTTCGGGAATACCCGTGAGACCAAGTTTACAGGGAACATAAGTAGCCTAGAGTAGACATCTCTATAAGATCTCATTGCATCTGGTCAGTGCTATGGTCCGGTGTACTGCGATAAACTGGACCAACGGAATGACGTTTCTAGGTCTCTACACATCATCTGTTTTTTTAATGAGAGATCACTATGGTCAACAAAGGTCTTCCTTTGCAATGTTTCTCAAACCGGTGGTCTATAAGCCTATAAGAAAGGATCACTAGTAAATGTTAAAAAAAAAAAAACTAAAGGAAATTTAAGTTTGTCTTAAGCAAATATGTATTTCCTTTGTAATTTCTGGTGTGACTACAGAGGCGAAATTAAAATCTATAGATAATCAATTTTTAGCTCTGATTTAATTCATCCAGGTTGACCACTGAGTTTAATTTTATTTATTTATTTTTGCGACTATTTTTTCAAACACATTGTGTAGACTAATTGAATAATTTCAATCTTGTACGCGTCTTTGAGATGTAAAATTAAAAAGAACTCCAAACCACGTCCTAATTACTTGCTAGATCTCAGTAGACTGGTAGACTTTGTGCTAGTTTATTGATTGACATATTTTACGAGGTGGCTAAAACACTTTATTGTTAGTTGTGATCGGTTGTTAGGCGCTGGACGTGGTTCTAATGACTTTCGGGAAACGACATAATGGCGGTCAGAAGGTGACGCAACGCAGCGTGCGAGAAGCAGTGTCATGGCAATCAATGACCATGTCTGACCGCGTCCAAAGCTAATGACCCGGAGTCAATCACGATTGTCCGAGCATTTTTTTTGCTTCGTACCGGCCAGGAGCAGCTAAAGATTAATGTGTGTTGTCTGACCACGCTCGTAGACCGATGGTGTGGATAACGCCCACAAAATTACTGAGGGGGCAGTATTCAACGAAAAATTTTAAAAAAAAAGCCAGCGTCGCAGCAACCATGGGCGAAGGGCCAAAGGGTCAGTCTAGAACGCAGGGCAGTAAATACACATCTGTCCCCTCGCTTCGTTAGCCCTAATGAGTCTTAAGGATCGATGAAGTCCTGTCAGCCTTCTGATAAATGTCCCGCCCTGTGTTTTGAACACGTGCTGACCACTGGTCAAGCAACACAGCGGACAAGCTAAGAGAACCCCAGAGAACAGGCGATTTTCTTGGGCTCTTCGGAGTTCGTCTTTACTAAGCAAGTGTGGATATGGAAGGATAAATATAGGGTCTAAGTAGTAGTGAAAATGAAGGATTTTATTTAAAGAGTGTGTGTGTGCGTCTAAGGTGGGGGAGACTTCCCTTGATTTCTCACTCTTCTTACCTCTTTTTACCAATGAGAAAGATTGATAGAAAGTCTCGAGGCAATGTGATTAACTCCAGGGCGGAGACTGATGGGGGTTAGAAAGGATGGACAGAGGGGTGATGTTGGTAGATTGTGACCAAACTGCAAAAGTTAAGAACCGAATCAATAACGTAAAATTCACTCCTGGGATTAATTTTTTTTAAGAGTGATGAAGTCATAGTTTTATAACTGTTCTCGTTGGTGTAAGGGGGAGATAATGTCGATAACCTTAATGTAATATTGTGAGTGAATTTAATACAAGATTGATCTGATTGGTATGCTGTTTGTCACTTGTAACTCTGTTACTCTTTCTGATTAATTGTTACATATTGAACGTATACAATCTAATTCTAAACCCTTACATTGAATGTTTCATACCACGAAAGAGAAATGACTTTGACACGTATCATTTCACTCAGGCCATATTCTGCTTTCTTATGCACCATCAAGACTTATGTGTAGGGGGTTTAGCAATTAATTCAATTACATTTAAATGAGATTTTACCATTTTGTCGTAGGACTTGCAACCGCCGTTTAGGAAGTATTGTATTTAGCCAGGAGGTGAGGGTTAAACTTGATGTGTTCTATGAACACTTTACACTTGGTAGTTTATACTTCTAACTTAGTACTTTATAATAATAATAATTTGATTTAGAAAGCGCTGCTAACAAACAAAATGTAGGCTCAAGGCGCTGTGATAACATTACAAACATAAACACGAGAGCTACAATGACAAACTAATCTAAAAAAAAAGTTTTAAACAGATAGGTATTAATGTTCTTCTAGAATGTAGCGAAGCATGTTGTCTGTCTGAGGTCAATGGGGAGTGAGTTCCAAACCATTGGTGCGTGCACGGAAAAAGCCCGCAGACTTGGTTTACTTTGCATTTTACCCTCAAAACTTTATTTATTCTTTAAACTTCTTTATCCTCAGAATATTATAATTTAGATTATATACCACATACTATAATCTTTATATATTATACTTATATTTTACACTACTTGATGTCTAAGTCTAGTTACGGCTAGTTTATTTAAACTAAAACGATGTAACTACAAAGAGTACTAGGACACAGCTACTAGTGGCATAAGAAGTTTATCACAACGACCATCTGACATACAGATCTCCGACAGGCTGGACCAGGCGACATACAGGGAAGGGGTGTTGGGGGAGGGGGGTGGACGCTGGGTGATGATAGGAGAGCCAGGGTGACAGTATTCCGAGGATGACCAGAGATAGTTCATTAATTTTTCAGATTCGTCGTCTAATGTAACTAGGGAGATGTCCAGACTTTCGGACACTCGGTGGACATTTCATCAAGCCCCACAATGTCCTGGAGTTGTTTCTTGTTTGGCAGGGGGAAAGGGTAGAAGAAAGAATGCTTTTAGTCACAACATGAACAAGTAAATAGTGAAAAAGAGTGACAAAATGGTGCCAAAATAGTGTGCAAATAGTGAGAAAACAGTGTGCAAATAGTGAGAAAAAAGTGTGCAAATAGTGAGAAAACAAAACTACGGCAGTAAGCAGTAGAGTTCTGTTGTTCGTGTTAGTACCTATCTATCTATCTATCTATCTATCTTTCTCCCTTACGACTCTCTCTCTCTCTATCTCTCTCACTTTTAGGTGTACATTTCATCTAATAAAAAAGGTACACCTTTCAAACCTTTGTGAAAATGTAAATGTCACTTTTTTAATGACCGATCTTTAAAGAGGATATTTTTGTCACCGTTTACTTTTCCTAACCCATGTGGGGTACTCATCAGAAGATAGTGGACCCAAGGGTCACTTAAAGACGACCTTTTTTTTTGTATTATTGATGCTCTAGATATAGAATAAAGTCTGAAAGTAAAATCCATGAATGGGAGTTTGCAAAAAAAAAGTTTGTTAACAGACGTGTGCATTTTGTATTCCTAATATGAACTTATTTAAATGTTCATATGAACCACAAAATTATTATCCCATTCTAAACAACTGATCAATTTTGAATGATAGAGAGTAGAGACGCCAGATGATCTTGAATAACTTTATAAGAAATTTAAACAAATTGATTTATCGTTTATTCCTTCTATATTACATAATTATTTCCCCTTATTCGTTCTTTTTTTTTTGTCTCCTCTTCTATTAAGTTTCTTTTTTAGCCTTCTCTGGGAAAACTTCCAGCCAGCGGCCATCTTTTGTTCTCATCCGGGGACCACGTTGCAAGGGCAGTTTCATCTTCCGGTGTTGTTGTTTTCTTTTTCTTTTACAGTAGTCATGCTTCTTTCTGAGACCATGATAATGACATGTCAGGCCTACAAGACGAGGGCCGGTCGAGGTTATAATGGATGACCGTAGAGGGGAGAGAGAGGGTCCTTTGATGGAATGATGAGACGCCGTGATCCTGAGGGCGGAGAATTTCCCAAACATAAATAATACTGGTATCTATGAATTTGAACTAAAAGAAATGTATCTTTAGGGCTTGGGAATTTTGTGGATCTAGTTGAGACTCTTACGATTCTGCTCTAGTATGGACCCATTCAAGTTGTTGATGGGGTTCGGCATTGGGCTGTATCTCAAGACAGCTAATCTAACTTTCACCTATAAGAGTATTACTTAACACTAAAAATGTCAAGACAGATAATCTAACTTTCACCTATAAGAGTATTACTTAACACTAAAAATGTCAAGACAGCTAATCTAACTTTCACCTATAAGAGTATTACTTAACACTAAAAATGTCAAGACAGCTAATCTAACTTTCACCTATAAGAGTATTACTTAACACTAAAAATGTCAAGACAGCTAATCTAACTTTCACCTATAAGAGTATTACTTAACACTAAAAATGTCAAGACAGCTAATCTAACTTTCACCTATAAGAGTATTACTTAACACTAAAAATATCAAGATAGCTAATCTAACTTTCACCTATCAGAGTATTACTTAACACTAAAAATATCAAGACAGCTAATCTAACTTTCACCTATAAGATTATTACTAAACACTAAAAATATAAAGACAGCTAATCTAACTTTCACCTATAAGAGTATTACTTAACACTAAAAATGTCTAATCTAACTTTCACCTATAAGATTATTACTTAACACTAAAAATATCAAGATAGCTAATCTAACTTTCACCTATAAGATTATTACTAAACACTAAAAATATCAAGACAGCTAATCTAACTTTCACCTATAAGATTATTACTTAACACTAAAGATAAAATTGAATAAGGTTCGAAAACATGTGTTATATGTGAATTTAGCCTGAGTGTATTTACCAGATGTATACATCTTTTAATTTCAATTAAAAATATATTGAAATACAATATAATTATGTATGTCCATTATGTATGTCCATTATGTATGTCCATTATGTATTTCCATCATGTATGTCCATTATGTATGTCCATCATGTATGTCCATTATGTATGTCCAGGGCTAAACGTCTTTTCACAACAATTGTATTCAACATTTTTTTATCACACGTCCTTCTGTCTGATGTCTCCGCCTCTGCTTCTTCAGTTGGCCCCTCTTATCCAGTCATGTTCAACGCTCCTCCTAAAAGTTTCATCAGACTCACACACACTGCGCATGTCAAACCCCAACCAGAGTACGAGGTTACAAATAGTTACGGCTACGACTAAGTGCATTAGAGTTAGAAGACCACATTAGCTATGCCGAGACCATTCTTTATGGTCACAGGTGTGTACGACGCGGCAGCGAGTTACTGGTCTAAACAGCCCACAAGTTGTGACGTTGCAGGTCAGAGTTCAGGCCTTCTATAACGCTTGGTCACGGCTAGACACGAGAAATAAGAATACAAGTAATACCACTACATCATCTCCTTGAGTTGAGAGAATCCTTCATGACTTTTCAAGGGTCTGTCAAAACTAAACTTCAAATAGCCATATATTGTTGAACGCCTTTGGGATTCAAACCCACGCAAGGAGACTAAAATTTATTAGCAGACTATTGTCTTTACCAGTTGGCCGATTCGTCTGATGTTTAATGTTCGCACAAAGCGCCGTTGTCGACAGTTTAGAGGAACTGCTTATTGTAAAATTGATAAATTTAGCAAAATTTCTAAGATCCCATCATGTTTCTGGAATTAAAAAAAAATACTTATGCCGACGAGGATGGGATTCGAACCCACGCGGGGAGACCCCAATGGATTAGCAGTCCATCGCCTTAACCACTCGGCCACCTCGTCTGATGTGAGGACAAAATTTGACGTGGTTTAGTATAAAATCCATCCATCCATCCCAGTGGCGCTACAGCCCATGGAGGGCTCTGGCCTGCTTTAACACATCCTTCCATTCAGATCTCTCCTGGGCCTTTCGTCTCCACGCCCTAACCCCAAGCTGCTTCAGATCTGCTTCCACGTCATCTATCCATCGCATTCGGGGTCTGCCTTTGAGTCGCCTGCCTTTTGGTTTTTGCCTGTATACGATTTTCGCCCCTCTGTTGTCTGACATTCTTTCAAGGTGACCTGCCCAACGTAGTCTGTTCTTTTTTATTTCGTTCACTATTGGTGGGTCTTCATATAATTGATATAACTCATGGTTAGTGCGTGTCCTCCACCCTGTTTCATCCTGTATGGCACCATAGATTTTCCTAAGGATTTTTCTTTCCCAAGTGTTAAGTAAATTTTCAGATGTCTTTGGCAGTGTCCAGGTCTCACTTCCATACATTGCTGCTGGTCTTATTATAGTTTTGTATATTATTTTCTTGGTTTTACTTGAAATCATTTTGCTCTTAAGTAGATGGTGGGTGCTATAAAATGCCCTGTTGCCTGCTGCTATTCTTTCCTTTATTTCTGTTAGTAGGTCATTTTTGAGATTAATAGTACTTCCTAGATATTTGAAAGTTTGGACGTTTTCAAATTCGTGGTCTTTGATTTTGATATTTTGTCCCTCTGTTTGATTGTCTCTTGTCATTGTGATGTACTTGGTTTTACTGTCATTGACCTCAAGTCCTGCTGGTCGAGATGCTTCTTCTAGTTGTATGAAGGCTCTAGCGATGTCAGAGGTTTCTTTACCCAATAAGGCAATGTCATCGGCATAAGCAAGGTATTGTAGAGGTTGGCTGTATATCGTCCCTGTTGGTTGTGGACCCATGTTTTCTCTCCTGAAGTAGTTAGTAATAGTTCCCCTTGTGTTTATGTGTATATTTCTTATAACTCTCTCCAGTGTTAAGTTGAAAAGCATGCAGGAAAGTGCGTCTCCTTGTCTTAATCCTCGTTTAATCCTAAATTCCTGTGAGTGTTCTCCTTGTATTATGACTTTGCTTTTTGAGTTGTTTAATGTCATATGTATAAGTCTTGTCAGCTTATTGGGTATTCCAAAATCCTGTAGTGTGTCATATAGGTATTTCCTTCTGATACTGTCATAAGCCATTTTATAGTCTATAAAGAGTTGGTGGATTGGTATGTTGTATTCATGGCATTTTTCTAGTATACATCTTAGTGTGAAGATGTGGTCGGTTGTGGATTTGTTGGGTCTGAAACCACATTGGTAGTCACCTAAGATTTCTTCTGAATATTTTCCAAGTCTCTTAGTTATAAGCCTAGACAGTATCTTATAAGTCACATTTAGTAGAGAGATTCCTCTGTAATTACAGCACTTTAACTTGGATCCTTTTTTGTGTATTGGGGTTATAAGAGCCGTTTCCCATTCTGTTGGTATTACTTCTTCTTCCCAAATTCTTGATATTAGTCTGTGTATTTGGGAATGTAAGTCTTTCCCTCCATATTTAATTAGTTCTGCTGTGATTTGGTCCTCTCCTGGTGCTTTGTGATTCTTCATGGTCCTAATTATTTCTGATGTTTCAATGAGTGTTGGAGGGTTCACTAAGGGATCTGGTCCCCCATGCGGCAGTTCATATTCTCCATTGTCTCCATCTTCAGTGGTATTTAGGATCTCCTCAAAGTATTCAGCCCATCTCTCAATGACCCTGCTGTTTTCTGTAATAAGCTGACCATCTTTGTTCTCACACATGTGTGATCTAGCTTGAAATCCGTTCTTTTCATCTTTAATTTTCATATACATTCCTCTCATGTCTCCCTCCTTTGCTAGTTCCTCAATTTTAGTGATCTTGGACTTTTCCCATTCCCGTTTTTTCATTCTTACAACTTTTGTGGCCCTTCTTCTTGCTTCATTGTATTGCTGTCTAGTGTTCCTGGTTTCTCTCTGTAGCATTATCATTCGGGCATTGTTCTTCTCTTCTATAGTTTGTCTGCATTCATCATCATACCACCCTATTTTCTCGTTCTTTTGTTTAAATCCAACTACCTCTTCTGCTGTTCTTTTGATAGCATGCTTTATTATTTCCCAATGCTCATTTATGTTATTTTCGCAGTCCTTTTCTAATGTTGTCAGTTGTGTTTGGAGTGCCATTCTATAAGTTTCTGCAACAAGTGGATCCTTTGTGAGTTTTTGACTATCATATTGCTGTGCTCTCTTTCTTTGGTAATTGTGTATGGTACTTATTCTTTGTCTAAATTTAGCTTTTACTAGTAGGTGGTCTGAGTCAGCATTAGCTCCTCTGAAACTTCTTACATCTAGTATGTCTGATCCATGTCTCTTATCTATGAGTATATGATCTATTTGATTCTGGGTGTTGCCATCAGGTGAGATCCAGGTTACCTTGTGAATATTCTAATGTTGGAATTTTGTGCTGCTGATAGACATTCCTTTTCCTGATGCAAAATCCACTAATCTTATGCCATTATTGTTGGTCTCTTCATGTAAACTTTCTTTGCCAATTATTGGTCTGAATGCTGGTTCCTTTCCAATTTTTGCATTGAAATCTCCTAGGACTATTTTGATGTCATGCTTTGGCGCTTCATCATAAATTCTTTCCAGTCCATCATAGAAGGCTTCTTTTGTGTTATCATCTGCATCTTCAGTAGGGGCATGAACATTGATAAATGATATGTTGAAGAATTTTCCTTTCAAACGTAGTGAGCAGAGTCTATCACTTACAGGTTTAAATCCAATGACATTACCTACAATTTCCTTTTTAACAGCAAAACCTGTACCTAAGTTGTTAGTGCTTCCACCACTATAAAATATAGTATACTCCTTGGTTCTGAGAATGTCCGAGTCTTTCCACCTGATTTCCTGTAGGGCTGCAAGGGGTATCCTATATTTCTTTAACACTTCAGTAAGTTGGGCTAGTGCACCTGCTCTATAAAGGCTTAGCACGTTCCATGTCGCAAAACAAAAATCATGTCCTTTTCCAGGCCTAGGTCGTTTTCCGTTGAGATCTGTCCGGGTTTTCTTGTGTGTATTAGCTTTCGTAACAGTATTTTTTATATGACAGAGTTGTTAGCCCTGTGCATAACCATCTGGGGGGCTGCCCCTTTAAGCTCTCTGGATAGCTGCCTTTATTTTCGGGTAAGGTGCCCTAGCCTTTGTGGATCCCTCCACTTCCTGCAAGGCAGCAGGTTTGATTTTGGTCCACCCTGGGTATTTTATTTCCCCAGTACCCACCATATCTGGAGGGCATTCCCCTATCCGCCACCTGGGGAGGCGCTCGATGGGAGATCAAAAACTCCACACGAGGTTTAGTATAAAAGGAATACGTTATTTGAATGACTTAAAACTAAAAAAAACTAAATCAAAGTGGCTGTTTCCGAAGTGCGCAACCAATGCAGGTTGCTATATGTTAAATGTAATCTTTTATTGCCCTCATCGGGGCTGCCTTGTGACGGTTTCATTGTAGAAAAAAAAGGACTCGGCCGTTGTAGGACAACTAGCACTCATGGGGGACAACCGTTAGACAAAAGGAGCATCGTTACAAAGGTGCCCTCCACGGAAACTGTAAACATCAACCCAGGTTGAAGCTTTTCCTCACTGACATGTAATAAAAAATACTAAGCGGCCAATGACTTCTGAAAGGAAGAGTTCGAGAAGTCTTACAAGGCCGAAGAAGACACATCTGAGACCGAAAGAAAAAATGTCGTAGGGAACATGTGAAAACAGTGAAAATATCATTTAAACAGGCATGCCCCAAAAAAAAGCCCCAACTGACTAATGGTTTGTCTGTGTTGAATGTGGCTAAATATGTAAGGCACTGCTGGGTCTGCTTTTTTTCCTAGGAAGTTGACATCAGAAAGAGCAATTCTTTTGAGTTTACTTCCCATCAAACATCAATGTGGCTCAAAAGGGTTCGAGCCCCCAAACATCTGCTCGACAGACAAGAACACTCAGCAATGGCAAGATGAATCTAGAATACAGAAGGATTAATTTTCCTTACATCTTGTTTACCTTCACTTTCAACTATCCCTTGGACCGTTGGGACACCACACAAGATCTGTTGACCCTCTTTCTCCATTCCTCTCTATCTTTTGCCTTTGGTAGAATTTCAATTAAAGACAGGCCTGTCCATTCTTTCATGTTGTCTTGCCATCTCTTTCTCTGTCTGCCTCTTCTTCTTTTTTCAGGTGATGTTCCCTGAAGGAAGGTCTTTGCAATCACTGAGGACCTTGTTATATGGCCATAGAGTTTAAGTTTGTGCTTTTTTTTGACAGTAGCTAGCAGGTCATCGTGGGGTTCTATTGCTGTGTTCATCCTGTTTCTAATCTTTTCAATTATGATGCCGTCTTTGCAAGTGATACCTAGGATTTTGTCTGTATCATCTTAGTTCCATTGCTAGGATCCTCCTCTCGAGATCTATAACTGGTTATAAAGGTATTATTATAATCCATACCACCCAGTTATACCAAGTTATAGTAAAGACGAACTAAGTTTAAGACTAACAGCTATACATTATTCGCCAACACTAAGAAATGACTCTTCTAACAAAGAAGACATGAAATGACTCCTCTAACAAAGAAGACATGAAATGACATCTTTTTAAATAAATTATTGCCCCTATCATTAGATCGAGATCTTTTAAAAACACTTAGAGAAAAAAAATCGTTGACCTTGCATGTCAATTTGTAATGTCAGCGTGACCGGTAATGAAAATGAAATAAAAACAGAAGATTGAAAAGATAAACGATGGGGGTGGGGTGGGGGGGGGGGAGCTAAGCAGAATTGGGGGTGGGGTGGGTGGGTGGGAGGAAGGGAGGTAGTTCCTTCTAAAGCTCGTTACATCATGTTATAAGCCAGAGCGGGTTTGAATTGACTTCCTTTCTGTTGCCCGGATGTCAGGAGATAAAACGCAATTATTCCATCCACAGGGAGCAAATGATGTCTTAGAAACTTAACCAGTGGCACGAAAAGGCAAGAAAATTGGCTTTCTTTTTGGTTCCATTGGCTAGAGACAGTCGACGAAATAGATTCTGTTGATTTGTTCACTTTTAAAAGGAGATAATAAAGCAACACTACGATATATTTTGGGTATAATTCACTAAGTGGTAAAGCCCTTGGCCTTTGAACCAAGTGCTCTCGGGTTTGAATCCTGGTGAAGACTGGGATTTCGAATCTGTTGATTTTTAGGGCGTTTTTTGGGCGTTAGTGAGTCCACCCAGCTCTAATGGGTACCTGACATTTGTTGTGGAAAAGTAAAGACAGATGTGCTGGCCACCCTCGTTAACTATATGCCTTAGAAACAGACGACCTTTCCATTATCTGCCTTATAGAAAGGTAGGTCTGAATGAAGTACGTCACAATTCCATATAGAAATAGATTCGCTACATGAATGTGAAATCAAGAAAGATAGCGGCCCAGTAGAGTGTCTCAATGAATAGGGGCGTTACATAACTTCACCAAAAACATAACAACAACAATAGCAATTTCAGTAAGGACAACAATAACAACAATAATCGGGACAATAACAATGACAACCAAAAACAATACTAATAATAACAGCTGGAAAGAAAACATCCTTGTTCTAAAATAAACTATTTTTGGTGCGGTTAAAAGTAAAAGAAAGTAGAAATCTATCATCAGCCCAACATCTTCAACGTACAAGAGTAAGCGTCTTGATTTGGGTTTTAGATATAACAGAGATAGTAAAATAAAACCAAGCAATAAAGTACAAAATAGTTTTTTATAAAGCTCATATCAACTCACTCTGTACCTCTGGTACAACTTGTGTACACGTTTTTTCCCACACGTTCATTCTCGGATCAGTTTAAAATTTTATACATTATTTGTTATACATAAGAAAACATGAATCAATAAAAAATTATCAAATAATTAATTGATCAATTAATCAATCAATTATTAATAACTATTTTTAATGTTTCGTATGGAAAAAGGGAAATAAATGTTATTTATTGATAGATTCGGCTGTAGATGTGAATTTATTCCCCTAATAACGTTTCCTACACGTTTTTACTCCAACTTCCATTCTCGAATCAAGTTGAAATTTTGCATTATTATTCATAGTCGACTACACGAATCAATAAAATAAACATTGCCTGAAAATAAAAAAATAAAAAAGAAAGATTATCCCAAAGTGAGCCTCTGAACGTTGGAGAATTTACTAACAGAGCTCGTCAAGTCAAACAGATATTAGTGAGATACAAAGAAAAACAAACAAATCAACTACTCCCAACTACTTGTCTAAGCATTATCACTAGTACCTACTTTAAAAGATCGATTGTTTATACCGGTTTTGTTTTATTTGTAACATTACTCGTCACTCATCAAAGGTTCGGCTTCTTTCATCCATCCAGAATTAAAAAAAACAACAACACACACACGCGCACACATACACACCTAAAAGAACAAAAGAAAACAAGTAATACAATTATAGGAGGAGGGGGCGGGAGGGGGCATTCCACATAAAACAAGTAATGACAATATTTAGTTTTGATTATATTAATATATTGAGAACATATAAGAGATACATCAGAGATTTGGATAATTCGTCTCGCAACATGAGAAATTGGGGTTGGGGAGGGGGGGGAGTAGGGGGTGCAAACACAGAATGCACACGCTTTTGAAATGGATTTAAAATCCTGAGATCCGGTGTTGTCAACACATAGCCAGCCATTGTTTATTGAATTAGAATTGATGTAGAGGGTGTTGGTGTTTTTTTTCACACAAACAAGCATTTAAATTACAAAAAAAAAATGCCATTTGTAATTCTGAAATGAATGAGTCGTTGGCCATTTGTGGTGTGTCTGTGTGTAGGTAAGTGTGTGTATCTGTTAGACAGTTTAAAAGAGAACAGAATGTTGACTGGACAGATCTCTTGACCAGAAACTGGCTCAACAGGTTTAAGCTGGATACGACATTGAAAAGAGAAAGAGAGTGAAGTAATACATTACATTTTGTTACAACTGAGGAATGAACTAAAAGTGTTCTAATAATTATGCACTTTGACCGAGATATAGATGACTATGTTAATGAGATTTACAATAAGCAAAACCCTTTTCTTTTCTTCGAGATTTTAAGTGTTCAAGTATTTAACCCTAACCCTAACCATAACTCTACACGCTATAAGATATAACCGTATACAGATAGCCTTAGCCTATAAATTATGACAGTGTACAGATAGCCTTAGCCTATAAGATATGACAGTATACAGATAGCCCCTGCCTATAAGATATGTCAGTGTACAGATAGCCCTAACCTATAAAATATGACAGTATACAGATAGCCCCTGCCTATAAGATATGTCAGTGTACAGATAGCCCAAACCTATAAAAGATGACAGTATACAGATAGCCCCTGCCTATAAGATATGACAGTATACCGAAAGCCCCATGAGTGTGTTAAATTTCCTTGTAATTAGAGATTAAAGTTCCTTAACCCGATATACATTATGTTAAAGAATCATGTTCAAATTAAATGACTACATATTATCTTCTTACTAAACTAATCAGCCCTTATCAAATAAACATGCTTATTTTTTACTTATAAAAATGATTATTAAAAGAGTGTATGTTCACTTTTTTATGGCGGTATGTCTTGTATTAGCTCCAAAGAGTTATTAAGGTTTTTAAGCTCACAATTCGTCCTGTCGCTCCTTTAGTTTCGACGATGAATTCATAATTAATGAACTGTGACGATGCACAATGACAATATACATGAACTACTTACAACCTTAGGTAATGTACAAGTTCGAATCTCTGACAGTTTTCTACCCTGCAGGAAGTTTACCCAGGACTTTGTTTTTAAAGAAGTCTCCGAGACTTATAAAAAAAAAAAAACTCCAATCAATGTACGAAGATACAAATGATTATGAATATTGACTTTACAAATCAGAAAAAGATGGAAAAAGGTAACCAGTACATTGGCTACAACTAGTTAACATGAATACAAGTGATACTAATATATTATTGCTTTGATTGAAGATAACATTACATGTGTCAAAACTACACCACAAAAGTCACGTGGCTCTGGGCGCTGTTGCTACGAGTGTAAAGAAACTGCTTATGGATGAATTCAGCAAACTGTTTCATGATATTTATTGTATTTAAAAAAAAAAGCTATATGGCGACGAGGATGGGATTCGAACCCACGCGGGGAGACCCCAATGGATTAGCAGTCCATCGCCTTAACCACTCGGCCACCTCGTCTGATGTTTTGCAATGAGCGCCTTAGTTATGACACTTTAGACTTTAGAGGAATTGGATGATTTAACAATAGCCTTAAAATACCATCACGTAAATTGTTTCTTGATATTGAAACAAGAAAATATAAAAAGAATACTCAAACAAGAAGAAACAAAGAAACAAACAACTTCTAAGCTTATGTTAAACGTAGTGGAATCAATTAATTTGGATCAGTCGTGTTATTACATTTGTAATAGAATGAAAAATAAAAAGGAAATCGAACTCATGGCAGTGCCCTCTCACGCTTCTAAAACCAACACGCTAACCACTCTGCTAGTTGAGGATACATGAACATGGAAGATTTTATAGTTATCTTCTGTTTCTATAGTCTCGTTCTATTTTTTCAGGTTTATGTTCACTGAGACAGAGACCTTTCGTTACAGAAGGCCTCAACACTGACCTGCAACGTCACAACCTGTGGGCAGTTAAGACCAATTGCTAGTTGCCACGTCGTACACAGTTGTTCGTAGAATACCAGTAGGTCGACTTCCACAAGTCATTCTGTATGGCGATCTAATAGATGGCAGGAGAGCCGCTGGTCGCCCACTTTTACGTTATACGGATGTATGCAAACGCGACATGAAGCTCTTCAAAATCGACACTAGCAGCTGGGAAAAAGTAGCAGTGGATAGATCTACATGGAGAGAGAGCATAAAGGAAGGGTCTCGGATTGCAGATGCCATACACTACAGAAGCAGAAAGAAAGGTGATAATGCAACGACGCCTGGTGATCACATATGCCCAACCTGCGATCACCAGCTGTGTATCAAGGATTGGCCTCTTTAGTCACACAAGAAGTTGCAAAGGGAAAAGATCGTCTCTCGAGACGTAAAATGCCACAGACACACTTGTGATAGCATTTCTCAATGACTCAGACTACGACCTATAAAGGGAACTTGTTCAGCTTTTACCACCACTTCAGTCAATTACAATTTCTTTCCCTTGTTCGAGATACCAAACGAAATAATTAATTAACAATAGTTAATATAAGCTAATTGTTTATAACTTTTTTGATTCCTGTGTTGTCAGGTACAAGAAATAATTGTGCAAAATTACAACTTGATCCGAGATTAGGTGTGGGAGAAATAACGTGTAAAAACTTATCACCAGACTGACAGACAGACAGATAGACAGAGTTGATATATGCTTTGTAAAAAATAAAGATATATGCTAAATACTTCTTTGTTTCCGTTCCAAGTCAAAGTTATTATAAAAAATAATTTATTCATGTATGGTGTGACACGTGACACATCTCAGAAAGGTCTAAATTGTCAAAGTGAAAAAAAAAATCCTACCCGGGTCGTTTGCGTTTATTTCAGATCAGGTCACTCACTCTTTCTCAGCCTTTTATTTTTGGTACCTACTAGGTCATCGACTGAACCGCGTGACCACTTGAGTGGCCTCCATCTTCCTACAGGCACCTTACAAATTGTCCAATTATCTGGCACTGACTCTACCTTGTCAGAAGGACAGACCGTCCTCTCTCCTCCCCCACCCCCATTAATGTCCACTCTCCCAGAGAGAAAATGGCGACCGCCCTAATTTCTTGATGACTACTCAAAGCTGGCAATTTTCCTTTAAAAAAGACTGTACCTTACTGTTTCTATGTAGCGCACGATATGAAATCCTAATGCTCAAGTTGGAAGTCAGGTCGTTCACTTTATTTTTTCATAAATACATTTAAAAAGCGATCACACAGACCCCCCACCCCTTTACAACAAGTCCAGACATGTGATAGGATCATAGCGTATTGAGAAAGTTAAAACAAAAAAAAAAAAACAACAAATGCTAATAATATTTCTAATGGCACAGATTGGTTATTGTTAGTCTAGATTTATTACAACTTTAATTTACACGACTGATCCAAACAAATGGATACAACTATAATCTTTGATTTTGTAAAGGTGAGGTGAAATTAGAGCAAGCTTTGAAAATAGTGAACCCATAACGTGTACCTCCTTACGTCAAATATAGTAATAATATTATATCATTGACGTCTTAAGGGACGCAAGTGAATGTTTTATTATGTTATTAAGCGGTCGTGAAAGTTGGACGTTACAGTCTTCTATCTCCTTTCTCTTTCTCTTATCTCACTTTCTCTCTCTCCCTCTCTCTCTCTCTTTCTCTTATCTCTCTCTTTCTCTCTCTCTCTGTTTCTCTTTTTCTGTCTCTGTTACTCTTTCTCTTTCTCCCTTTCTCTTTCTCCCTTTCTCTTTCTCCCTTTCTCTTTCTCCCTTTCTCTTTCTCCCTTTCTCTTTCTCCCTTTCTCTCTATCTCTTTCTCTCTCTCTCACCTTTTCTCTCTCTCTCACCTTTTCTCTCTCGCTCTCTCTCTCTTTCTCTTATCTCAGTTTCTCCCTCTCCCTCTCTCTTTCTCTTATCTCTCTCTTTCTCTATTTCTCTTTTTCTCTCTCTGTTTCTCTTTTTCTCTCTCTGTTACTCTTTCTCTTTTCTCCCTTTCTCTCTCTCTCTTTCTCTTTCTCCCTATCTCTTTTTCTCTCTCTGTTACTCTTTCTCTTTTCTCCCTTTCTCTCTCTCTCTTTCTCTTTCTCCCTATCTCTTTTTCTCTCTCTGTTACTCTTTCTCTTTTCTCCCTTTCTCTCTCTCTAATTTTCTCTCTCTCTTTCTCTCTCTCTCTCTCTCTCTCTCTCTCTTTCTGTGTACGAGTGAAATAATTGGTCCCATTCAATTACAAGTAGAAACAAAACACAATCAGCTCATTATCCGTGTCTTTATTGAGAAGAAATAGACGTGTTGTGTTTTTGTGTGGCTTTACAGATGCCTTAAAAGCGGGAACGAACTATTTTTGTGGAATCTAACTGATGCTAGAGTAATAGGGCTTCCATTAGAATAGAGTCCGGGGGAGGGGAGGAAGGTTCTGAAAAGAGGACGTATCGGATATAAGAAGATAAAGAGGATGAGATTATTTCACGCATGGCGGAGAACTCTGAGAAAGATCCAGACAATACTAATAGCGACAATTTGGGTTTGAGAGTAATTTCGCTATAGAAGAGGAATGACAAAAAGGCTTAAAGATTATTTCATGTCGGGAAGTTTCTAGAGAGGATTGTGTTTATTTTTAGAGCATGGACTTTCAATTTACTGTGCGTACTTCTATGAACTTGTTTGTTTTTTAAATCAAAGTAAAATGTCACCGACACTCACACTATCATATAAAAAGTAACAAGGTGTCCTTTTCAGACCTTGCGACCTATATGCATGATTATCAAATGTCATCTGTATCTGTGGCCGACGTTTAACGAGAGTTTGTATATGGCCAGCACAACGACCAACCGCTACTACTTTCCCCAAGTAATTTGGAAGCCAAGCACTTGACCACTTAGCCATCACTGCCCCATATGCTAACATAGCAAGATTTGTTTGGTGTATATGGTGTGCAAAAACATAAAGTAATGATAAACTGAATGAGTTTCATAAAGCAAATAGCAAACAGTTTTCCCTTTTCAGCTCTACAGATTCAAATTTATAAGCTCAATGTCATTTTAATATTTAATTGACTACAGTGATCTTTGAAAATGGCGTCTTTGACAAACTTTTTGTCTGTTTAGTTCCAAATCTCTTTAAATATTTTTCTTGTGCCTTTTCTTATAGGTTTCATTAGAGTGCTATCACATTTCTTCATATTGATTTATCTTCTTTTTTCTTTCTTACTAAATTGTATTGATATATCGGGAATTTAAAACAGTGGCTTAGCTAGAGGGGGATGAGGTCCAAATTTTAAAATCACCCCGGGCCCCCTTTTGAGGGGGGGGGGAGCCTCAATGAGTGTCCGAAATTTATTTTTACATTACGCCATCATCTGATGTTATGATGTCGAATGTTAAAATGCATGGGCCCTTAAAGAGGTCAAACCCCCCCCCCCCCCCAGGGCAACCAAATCCCAAACTAGACACTGACTTAAAAATTTTAGTATAAATAAAAAGAATATACTATGATTAGCTTTTCCACAGATTAAAAACTAATTTCTTGTTAGCTCTTGATTTAGATAGCAGATTCAAATAAGCGAATAAATATTGTCTTAAAAGCCGCTCTATATATTTCTATGTTTACAATTTATGTGCATTGGTAAATCTTATCCCTTCAAAAAAAATTACTGATTGTAACAAGATCTAGATTGAATAACATAAGCTAGATTGTATATCTCTATGTATCTCTCTATCTATCTATCTATCTATCTATCTATCTATCTATCTATCTTTCTTTGTTTCTTTCTTTCTTTCTATTTCCAAATAAATATATATATACATATGAAGGGTATGTGAGGAAAGATCAGTAGTTGTAATTTCTTTCCTCACATTTTACATTGGGCCAATATACCAGAAGGGGAACAACATATTATAAAAATTAGTTGAAATATCAATAAGCAGCTTTTATCATATATATATATATATATATATATATATATATATATATATATATATATATATATATATCTTCAGAGCAGGCGCTGTCCTATTTGCGTCCTGATCACAAGTCTGTCTGTTTGTTCCTTGGGAATTCTGAAGTTTACTTTCTTGTCAGGTTCGATTTTCACGTGTGACAGAGTACAGGATACATAAAGCAAATATTTCCCGCTGGTCCCTCACAGCGATATATACGGCACTGCATCGATTCTGTCCCAGAGCTCTTCAACACTTGCCGGAGTTTACCCAGTGAAGGAAAGCTCATAAACTTAACGTTTTCAATTTCATACAAAGGAGTTTCTCTCTCAATGGTGTGAAGTGGGTATTGTCCAGAAAGCGCTAGAGGATACACGGGCTGCTAATTGTAAAATCTATAAGAGATAAGTGGATCGTAATAATTATTGATGTTTGATTGAAAATATTGCTGAAGATAATTAATATAATAAGTTTCCTTTAACGGTTTAGTTTTTTTATACTCTTCTCATGCTTATGTTCTTTAAAAAGCTCGCTAATTATAGGGTTGTCTTTAGGTGGGTGACCCGACAAAATAGCGCCAAAATAATAGCACAGACAAAATAGCGCTGACAAAATAGCGCCAAAATAATAGCACAGACAAAATCGCGCGGACTAATAAAGGATGGGTATAAAAGTAACGGAATTTAGTAAGTGAAGGTCCTGGTCAGCACTTTTTGTTGAGGTCTCTATCTTCTGCAAGATTATTAAATCTAAGAGTATGCCATATTGGCTCTATTAATATTTTACGATATATAAAATATTTCTTGCAAAATGACAGAAAATATTTTTTTTCGCGCTATTTTGTTGGCGCTATTTTGTCGGCGCTATTTTGTTGGCGCTATTTTGTCAGCACTATTTTGTTGGCGCTATTTTGTCAGCACTATTTTGTTGGCGCTATTTTGTCGGCGCTATTTTGTTGGTTTTAACTTGATCAATTTCAAATGAGGATTTATGGTTACAATGTTAATTTGATATATTTTGGGTTCCATGAAAAAAATTGCCGCCCTCAAGTGCCCCTTGACATTACGTTGTGCCCCCCTTTCCTTGGTGGCGTAATCAACAGTTTGTGCATCGCTGGAAGTATTAATCAAACCAAAAAATTCGCTTAAAACCTAGATATTACGACAGCCACATCCTAGTAGCTGCGTTATTTATACCTTAATGTCCCTTCTACTTTATATTCTTATTTCATTTTAAATTGTCGAATAATGCGCTTAATACGGCAAGAGAAGGTATTCATGATTGTTTCAAAGAACACATCAGAAATGAAGAAATTAATAACAGGATTAATTGGACCCCAAGATGACATGCTAGCTACTATCAAAGAACGTAAATTTTAGCTCTAGGACAATATCACAAGGTCCCCAGGGCTCGCAAAGACATTCCTTCTGGAAACAGTCCCAGGAAAAAGAAGAAGAGGCAGAGAAAGTGATGGGTAGACAGCATAAAAGATTGGACAAGCCTGCCATTGAAAGAGATTCTATCCAAGGCAAAAGGCAGAAAAGATAGGAGAAAGACTGTCAACAGATCTTGTGTGGTGCCCGAACAGTCCAACAGACTAAGTGATAAGTGAAGGTGAAAATGTAGGAAAAGGCCTGCCTCTAGTGGATCAGACTATTTAGATGGACACAGATTGCGAGAATGTTCATTTATCCGTCTGGGTGTTGTCTAATGTAACAGTTTGAGAAGCACTGCTATAAACTATGTATAACTTCCCAGCTCAAAGCTACACGCACTTAAAAAATTACTAGACATTACAACCCATACTCCATCTTCTCTTCACGATAGTTTGGTCACCCCACTTCATGACATAACCTCAGCAAAGGGCATAATAATACTGCAATGTTAGACAACTCGTGTTGCCCCCAAGACCTACAAGGTGACGCAAGCTTGCCGACAAATTACATGCCATGGACATCAATGATGGATACTTCTTTTTATTTCTTTTTTTTTTCTTCTTCTCTGGACCTACTTCGACGATTGCTTGACCTACAGCACATAGATTTCTACTTTTTGATACCAGCCCCTCCGTGATTCACGTGTGAGCTAAGGGACTGTTTTACACCAGTATTAGGCCTAATGACCAAGTGGCGAAGCGATTAGCTTCCTGGATGATGGGTCTCGAATTCGAATCTGGGTGAAGGTTGGTTTAACATTGATCCACTGGGTACGTAAGACGTTGGTAAGTACGCTGTACTCTAATGATTATCTCACATTAACCTGGAGGAAGTTATGGGGGCTGGTCGTTGGACTGACCACATGACACTCTTGTTAACTGTTAATCACGGAAAGAAATAATCTTAACATAATCTGCGCGAGGGATCTCAATTTTTGAATGTGAATCTTATTAACTTTAAAGTTGAACAATTAAAAACTTCGCAGTTAAGAGTAAAAAAAAAAAATATCCAAGCAATACCGAGGTATCTATCTATCTATCTATCTATCTATCTATCTATCTATCTATCTATCTATCTGTCTGTCTGTCTGTCTGTCTGTCTGTCTGTCTGTCTGTCTGTCTATCTATCTATCTATCCGACTGTCTGTCTGTCTATCTATCTATCTATCTATCTATCTATCTATCTATCTATCTATCTACCTATCTATTTATCTATCTGATCTGTCTGTCTATCTGTCTATCCCTCCAACAATCCTTCATTTCTTTCTCTCTCTTTTAGGTACGAAAAACTGCATTTCCATAAATTGTCAAATGTTTTTAAACACTTCAATACTGAGTTCTCTTTTATGGTATCGTTGATTCAAACTATTTTAAAAAAACTAAAAAGAAATATCTAGATTTACACTTTCAAATTTTGCCAATGTATGGAATGTTTTGAAGGTATTTTTTAAACAAGATGCTTCACATTAGAAATATTTCTAATATTAACAATTCGTCCATTTCCAGTCTTGCTCCATTATTTGTATTTTCTCATTCCCACCATTCTCTCTTTACTAAGTTTTGTTTCTGTGCCAGAGCCACGCCTTTTGAATGAAAAATCGTTCGAATATGTTCAACTTAATCATGTTCTTTTTTTGAAGTAACGTCTGTATTATATAAGATAAGATAACTTATTCTGGAGTGATAGGAAAAAAAAAAGAAAGGAATATGAATAGCATGAAATCACTAACTCTAAATTACACACACATACACAGATTCGCAAGAACTTTTAACTCAGCTGCTTTCGAAGCGTTGTACCAATGAACAGAATATGATAGTTCACACACAATTTCCAAACACATTTTTTGATTATTATTTTGTTATAATAATTATAATTTACCACTTACGTACACACACACACACACTCACGCACACACACCATCGATGACGTCATGTTATCCCTAACCCCTACGTGTTCGAACCCACGCCCTACTCCTGCAGCCACAATCTGCTTTCAGTTACTGACCTAGTGTCGTGACTAAGCTCTTCTACTGACTCGTTGGAAAGTTAATGATCGAATCCTTCATAATGCTGAGTTGCTTTTTCTCCCCCCACCCTCCCTCTCTTCCATTAGTCCGTGAGTCAAAGACTCTGTGGCTTCTCTAATTGACTCGCAACTCTCGACGTTTGTTTTCAAGAAATGAAATTATTGACTAATGAAAAGTGTTCCCGGGTTTTAAGTGGTTGTTGAAATGTTTTTTCTATTGACGCACATCACTGAACTTCATCGAACATTCATGATTACCATTTAGAAATAGAAACAGAAAACTCTCTAAATGCCTGGGGGGGGGGGGAAGATTTATATAAAGGTAAACTCAACAATAACAGCGAGCTGGTTGGGAATGAAATTTAACTTATTAAACTCTGTAGACTAATAGTTAATTGACGAATCTAGTTTTTAAGTACCAAGAGTTATGATTACGTTTTTTACTAGACCCGTGTGACTGCTAGCACTCCGAAGCACAGCTATAACATCAACACATCACGTACTGGGAGACATCAACAAGAACTGTCAGACCATCAATTCATTTAGAAAGTAAAAGTAAAGTTCCTCTTTTAGACCTTGTGGTCTATAGGGCAGTTGATGTGGCTTTAGGTTAACGAGGATGTCATGTAGCCAGGACAACACCAACCGCCTTTACTTTTCCCCAACAAATGTCAATTACCCATTAGAGCTGGATGGACTTAGAGTCACCCAAAGATCCCGAAATTAAAAATCACAGTCTTCACCAGGATTCGAATCTGGGACCCCCGTTTCGAAAGCCAAGCGCTTTAGAGCTCAGCCACCGCGCCTCCTATCCATTCATCTAACAAACCATAATTTGATAGATTTAGTACATGTATATAATTAGACTGATATCTATGATAGGAACCTATAAAAATTCCAAAGTTAGTTGTTTCCAACATTGCCAGTACAATCTAGAAAACTGGCGATGTACTAGTGAAATCTTATTGGCGTTGCCGGATTTCCCCCAAAACAGATTACCCGCATGATGGCGTCCTAAAGGTCAAACAGCCGTTGACTTGAGACTAATTTTAGAAACTTGTTCTTTGTGTTTTATTGACTCGGTTGTGTCCCCTTCTCATTTCAGAAGTTTCCATTTCGTCCTTTTAGCAAGTGGTTCTCAAACCTCGATACTATGAAGGGTTGTGTTGTTATGGCTACTATTAACGAAAATTTGCATTTTATCGCCAATGGAAATCTCGAAACTACATAAAAGTTTAAAATCAAGATAAGTTATTGCCCTTCTTCAGCACGTATATTTCATGTGACTGTGGAGCCCAATTCCGGAGAGACATTTTCGTCAACATACAACGCAGTTAAGGATGGCTATGCTTGGGTGGTAGAGGAATCAGACCTTTTGTATTTGGCTCGCTTTTTTTGTTTTCTAAAGCATAATGCCAGTGCCTTTTGAGTGTCCATAACTTTCTTTGTTTTGAGTGTCCATAACTTTCTTTGATCCCATCTCTCTCCACATAGTGCGGTCTATGGTTCTATCTTCCCAGTAGTCAACATAGACGTCCACGTCTTGGAGGTGCCGTTTGATTACATTCAAATATCGGAGGTGGAACGACCATTTTTTTGTTTCTTGTGCTCATCTCGAGCTGTCCAGAAAGAAAAACTTTTGGGGTAAGTTCATCCTCCTTCCTTGGGATACACTATCAAGATGTGTTGTGAGATGTACGATTTTTGTTATTTAAAAACAAGCAAAATCTGAAAACAAATATATATATATATATATATTGAAAAAAAAAGGTTAAGGACGGGGAAGAAAGACACACTTAAAACTATATCACTCAAGATGTTATTTACTCTTTGTTCGATATCAAATACATTGATTAATAACCAATAACTAATAGACAAATTGGTGCATTTAAAAAAAAATATTAATAATATGGCTTGTCTTCGAGTCCGAAGATCAATGCAGTATCTTCCTTGGCTACGCAGCCCCAGCTGTGATCTACATATTTCGCCACATTAAGTACAGGCATAGGAGGCGCGGTGGTTGAGTGGTAAAGCGCTTGGCTTCCGAACCGGAGACAGGGGTTCGAATCCTGGTGAAGACTGGGATTTTTAATTTCGGGATCTTCGGGCGCCTCTGAGTCCACCCAGCACTAATAGGTACCTGACATTTGTTGGGGAAAAGTAAAGGCGGTTGGTCGTTGTGCTGGCCACACCCTAGTTAACCGTAGGCCACAGAAACAGATGATCTTTACATCATCTGCCCTACAGATCACAGGGTTTGAAAGGGGAACTTTACTTTTTTACTTTAGTACAGGCATATCCATTGTTCGCAGCAGTCGATTTAGATTTTATTCTTCGACTGTCCTCGGTTGCGGATTTTCTCTTGCTCTCAAATGTGTATCCCGAAATAATTAATAACTATTAATTAATTAATTAATTAATTAATTTCATTCATTAAATTCATTCATTAATTTCTTATTGATTCATGTCTTGTCTTCATCAGTGATTAATAGTGCAAAGTTTCAAATTTATCCAAGAATGGGTGTGGAAGAAATAACGTGTACACACTTTTTACCAGACAGACAGTCAGATAAAGTGAGTTGATATAAGCTTTCTTGATCTATTTATATAGTACTTGTCAACCAACGAGACAAAATGGCCGTCAAGTCAAGATTGTTCCAAGCTCAAACACAACCCCATATGCACCGTACTGGTCCCCCAATGCAGTGTCTTGCAAGTGGTTTGGCCAATAACTTACAGATCTCCAAGAACACGGGAAACGTACAAGTCCAGTGAAATAATGGTGTCAAAAGTGAGACAGAAAATAGATTTACATTTAATGAATGACCAAAACGGGAGTCGGTTGCTATGGTGATAAAGATAGCGGACATAATTTGCATGTATTTGAGAGTTACATTGGTACTACAAGATGCGTAACGATGTAACGATGTAACCAATGGTAGACTGACTTACGACAACAAGATTTGACCTTTTTTGTTTCCTTTAATAATGGGGTAAAAGCTTGGAAACAGGACAGTTTCAATTCTAGTACTAAGCCAATTTGAGGAATGGAGAAGTTACATGGAACCTTAGAGACTGACTTTGAAATGTAGTGAGAGAGTCTGACTTTAAAATGTAGTGAGAGAGTCTGACTTTGAAATGTAGTGAGAGAGTCTGACTTTGAAATGTAGTGAGAGAGTCTGACAGTGAAACACGTTATGAGAATTTATAGTGAAACATTGAGTTTGTCATGCAATGCACTTTGTGAGATTTGATAGTGAGAGAGATAGTGAGGTAAGCCGTGGAACAGATGGTGAGATTACTAGTGAGACTGACAGTAAGGTAATGAAACGTGTAACATGACATGAAAAATGATGACATAATAAGTGAGTAAGTGACACAGGTAGTGATATATATATTGTGATTGATAGTGACATAGATACTAATCATACCTAAATGTGTAATGAAATAGATAGGAAACAGGTAAAGAAGTATTGAATAACTTAGTGAGAAAAACGAAATAGTTAGTGAGGTAGTGAGATATGGAAGGACTTAGGTAGTGAGTTAGTACAACATACTGATTACATTGCGAATGTTTCAATGCCTAGAGACATTCTTATTATGAAACAAACAGCTCCAGTTAATACATTAATTATTCAAGCAATAATTAAAGCATTACGATTACACCAACAAATTCATATCGCCAATACTAGCAAATATTAAAGAACAAATATTTTATGAATACGTACTTATGTAAAAGAGAATGGAAATAACCGTCAAAAGATATATAACTCAACAGAGCCAAGCTTGTCAGAGAGGTTTTTAAGACACCCTCTGATTCGTCATCATCATCATCATCAAACTCCATTTGAGTGATGGCTTGAGAGGCTCAAATCCTCTCTTGCAAAAGCCCTGGACAGAAACCCTGCAGTTTTGCGTAGTGCATACATGTCACGGTATTTTTGTCACCATACAGATCGAGAATTTTTTGTTTCCCAGACTTGCCGAGGCGGAGATCAGCAAGTCTGGGGCAGTCAAACAGAATATGAGGCACGGTTTCCTCTTCTTCCCCGCAGCGGGGGCACAGTGAATCCAACAGGACAGTGGCCTGTCCTGCACTGTGCTATAATAGCTTGCTAAGGTCCGGACAGCCTCCACCATGGGAAGTTTTCGGTCTCATGCGCTCCCAGACTCCGCGGGCATTTTGGGACTTGTCCCAGCACTCAAACCACTTTTCCATTTCTGTTTTTCGAATTATAGCCAGAGCTTGATGAAAACTTACAGCCTGTTCGGTGGGTGGAATTTGCCCTCCCTGGTCGGCCAAGGAGTCTGCAATAGTGTTGCCAGTCACACCCATGTGACTCGGTACCCAATGCATTATTGCAGTGGTGCCATAGTGTTCCTTTATGTTGTGTGAAGCCATGATGGCAGTGTCGATATTGGGTAAGCCATGGTCCAGGGCTTTGGAAAGCCTGTAGTTCAGGTTTTGAGTCAGTGACCACAACAATCTAAGTTGCCCTCAAATGTCCCTCGCCGAGTTGAGAGTCAATGACTTTTAATTCTTCACAAACTCACATGGCCTCGCATCAAAACTGCAAATACTACCACATGGTCCAAAGATTTTGACTGAGTCAGAGCCTGCTCTTCCAGAATCTATCGATGCCGACCCATCAGTGTATGCAAAAATGGCACTGGGCTTGAAGGCGTTAATGGTCTCCAGTGCTAGAATTTGAAGATCGTTGGCTGAACGACTTAGCTTAGTGGCATTAGGGTCTACTAGTTTCAAGCGTATGTCTCATTAGAAACAATATCCATGCTACAAGTGGTCCTCACACTATGTATGTTTGTTTATTTGCTCCAAAGTAAAAAAGCAACATTCTGTCTCTAATTACTTTGACAATGTAATTTTAGACATATATATATCAATTGTTTACGACAAATAAAAAGAGTCATATCACATTATATATAATTTTTATTAAACATTTTTTTAAAGTAAATTCCAAACACGTGCTGATAATTTTATTTAATTTTTTTTTTTTTTTTGCTAATTGCCGACTTCTCCGTTTCCCAAAGGCAGACACAATTTTGAAATTCAAAATAATTGATTAAAGAATTAGATTTTTTTTATTTTCTCATTTTTAAAGGGGGATAATTAATTTCCGCAATTAGAATTTTTCAAACAACTGGAAGTATTGAAAGAATAGATGACACGAATTGAAAGAAGAATAAAATAAAATAAAACGGGATATTTTAGGGAACGAGAATTTAATGCACATTGTTCAGTTTTCTATTTGCAACATTTAATTACTTGCTACAGGAAGATTTCTTTAAAAAAATAAATACATTGTGATTTTACTTTAAATATTCTAAATTTAAAAGCAACATCACTGCACTATAATAGAAATTATCGCATATTAACAAAATATCAGAGCTAGTGGAATTATAATTAGGGATTGTAATTCTACCAAAAATATAAAGATGATCCTCCGTAAAAACCGTGACACCTCAAAAAATAAATATTTTCACACAATACTTTTTGTTTAGAACTACTGTTATGTAAAAGTCAAAGTTCAAATAATTAGTCTATGCACTTTTTCCTCACTCTGTCTAGTCAATCAAACAAAAAAAAAATATTTATGGCTGCTGCATTTTTGGTAAAACAAGATTAGAAAGTTAAGACTTACCACTTGTCTCCCCTGCTGCCACGAAGAGCATCAACAAGGCAAGTGTGGTCACGTGTCCCGACATTGTTTCAGGCGATTTATCGTCTGCGACTGCAGCAGTGGGCGGGAAAGGCTACACACAATTTCTGGCACTTTATTTGGAGAGAAATTGCAGTCAAGGGCTGCTACCGGAAGTTTGTAGGGACACTTTCTTCAGGGTTTTTCTTAGCTTTTTTTTTTTTATATCCTTATCTTGATGGCTTCTTGCCGAAATGTCTGGAATAGCTTCCGGAACTCACAGCCTGACAATTAGAGTTGGCAAGTCAATAAAGTTCTGGGGAAGACAAAAAATAGGTCAAAATTGTTGGCTGCTTATAGACTCGCGCCGTCTTGAGTTATATAATGAGCAGTGTGTCAATTACATGCAGAGGCGTACTTCGGTAGAAAGTGGGGAGTAGTCAGGCCACTCCAGGCAAGCACATTGTGACGAAATGTCATTTAATAAGGCTTCAAATTATCTTGTAATTTACAAAGCAAAAGTAAAAAAAAAAGGAAAATAAAAAAAAAATTCTTTAAAAAAAAAATAACAAAGCATATCTAAAGGGGAAGAACTCCGCCATTAAAACTATATCTATCAATAATGTACAAGTTGTTTCAACCAAAATAATTAATTACCATAATTAATTGTGTATTTTTGTCTATTGATGAATGTTTTGATAGGTACAATTAATAATCGTTTAAAGTATCAACTTGATCGGAGAATACTTCAGTGAGAAATAGCGTTAACAATTACTTAGGGTATCAAACCCAACACATTTAGCCATATCTGTGAATACTGAAGTATTAGTTTCTTTTGTAGTGTTAAACAAAATAATCAATTACCAGTAATCAATTGTCTAATTGGTTACATTTTTTTTTTATAAATCCGTGTGCGAAGTTTCAACTTGATCCGATAATGTGTGTGGAAGAAATAAAGTGTATACACTTTTACCAGACAGACAGACAGAGTGAGTTGATGTAAGCTTTTTAAAGTCAATATTTTAATACTGGTGGTGAATTATTTGTCAAACTCTAAATAAATAAATGAAATTTGTCCAATGTTAATTTTCAAAAAGAACATTCTCATTTGTTTTAATGATGTTCGACAGTTGTTAATAATGAAGAATAATGAAGAGCTCCATTTTTGGATACGTTCATTGACATGATAATCTAGAACTTAATTTTTTTTTTTTAGATCATCAACTGATGACCAGATAGTTTTAGAGAATTGACATTTGGTTTCTTTGTAAATGAGCTACAGATACTGATGTGACGCAGACACGAGATTTTTTTTTCAACCTTGAGAATAAATGTCTTCTCTAGGGTTCTTTTCTGTTTCATAAACAAACAACTGTTTTTAATCTCTGCTCTATAGTTCACAACACAGTATAATAATTATTTCGTCGTTTTTGTTTGTTCGGTTTCTAAATTTTTTTTTGTCTATTGCAGTAATAACGAAAGCTGCTAAATTTCCGTTTAGAATTAATTCCAATACTGTTTATATCAGCTGCAATTAACCTTTGAACTATTTATATGAATAAATTAATTAACCGTGACCGTTTTGAAGTACGGAGTAACAGAAGTTACACAAGGAAACTTATAAGCTGCAAGATACGAAATTAAACCGAGTAGAGATCTAAAAAGGGACTAAAGATTACGATTATAAAGTCGAAATGTACGTTATAGTTATAAATTTGGTCTACATATAAGAGCCGTATATTGGAACAATAGATTAATCTATATTCTAGATCCAAAATAATTTCAGAAACCAAAAAAAAATATTTCTGTTTAGTGCGAAGCGTGGCCGAGAGGTTAAGTACGCTTGATCTTGTCTTGTCTATGAGGGGGCTCAAGGTTCGACACCCGACTCTAGCAGAGTTCTGTTTACTAAGAGCCTAGAGGCAGCACGGAAAAACCTTCTCCCAGATACCCCTCCCCCCTCTGGTCCACAAAAGAGATTGGACCATAGCTCTATGAGCATGCTATAAGCATGAAAGTAACACTACATAAAAGCTATAACTTATTTTTATTTATAGGTTCAAAGTAAAAACCTAGAGCTGGTGAAAAGAAACATTTTCTAACACATCGAAACGAATGAAAACAATGTTTTTCCTCTCCTGAAAAGTAAAAAAAACAACAAAAAAAAAACCTAACCATGCTTTGAGAAAACACCAAGATGATAGAACGGAATTAAACTCAATCCGGAATGCTAAAGAAATTAAAGAAAAACAGTCGCAACAATAACTTAGCCTCGAGGCAAGTAATCCCAAGATTAAACTCAAAATAAACCAGTTTCAGTCAATGTTGTTTCTTCTTTAAAAAGAAACACAAACACAACGTAAGTATCGATCTTTCTTTGTAAATGCGTGCTGTTGTGTAATATCGTAGAGGAAGAGGGTAATAGGGTAATCGATTCTTGTAAAGATAATGCTGTACTAGTCTATCGATAGTGCCCCCATCAAGCATGCACCATGAAATTCTAAAAAAAACAAACAACTTCGATTCCCCGTAAGGGAATAGAATATAAGATAGTATTCATCATTTACATTGCCTCTTGTAATGATCCTGTTAGAATCCTGTCTCTGAAAGATCCTCCTGCCCTGTTCAGCCAAAACACTGAAACTTTGAATTTACTGTGGGGCGCAATGGCTGAGTGGTTAAGCGTCTGACTTCCGAACTGGGGTCCTGGGTTCGAATCTCGGTGAAGACTGGGATTTTGAGTTTCGGGATTTTTAGGGCGCCCTTAAGTCCTCCCAACTCAAATGGCTACCTGACTTAAGTTGGGGAAAGTAAAGACGGTTGGTCGTTGTGCTGGCCACATGACACCCTGCTCTTTAAGCGTTGACCTAAACATCAACTGCCCCATAGGTCGCAAGATGTGAAAGGGAAACTTTACTTTTCTTACGTCTACTGTATGTCCTTCCACTGACGTTCCGGGGGGTGGGGCAGAGCGGAACCGGAGGGGTATCTTGTTCTAAGCATTCAGTATTAAAAACGTTTATTTTATTATAGAAATAAACACCTCTCCAATCACGCCACTAACTAAAACAAATTGTAGTCAATTTTTTTTTTTAAATAACAAAACGAAAAACTAGGGTAACATTTCTATTTCTACAAAAATGTCTATGTGATTGTAGTGTTTATTTGCCCTGGGCGAAGTAAAGGCTCCAAAATGTGAATGTTACATCAAGAAATCAAAACAAAAAGCCGGGTTGTATGTGGTGGTTCTGAGTTCGAATTCTGATCGTCGGTTCCCCCCCCCCCCCCTCGCGAAAAATTAATAATGAAGAAATACAACTCTTCAATTTTTGATGTAACGTTAGTATTGACTTGCAATGTGTGCGCTCTATACTTCTAATACCTCTCCCTCTCCCCACCTCGTGGCTACGTATTTCTATAATAGAACTCATTGAAAATGTACATGTAATTTCATCAAAGTCTGATCCCACTTATTTAGAAAATAATTACTAGCTCGATTATTGTGCCCCTAGAAAATGATCCGAAACATTTGAAAATAAATATCGTTTCCATGTTTTACTCTTACTTTCATGAAATAGACAAACCAAGGTTTCATTAGAAATGTGAAGGTCTTTGAAGTCCCGAGCTGCTTCACAAGAAATCAGTTCATTATATCAAGGGTTCTACCTATGGATCATTTGCATAATTAGTGTAAGCTGTAGCGCGACATCTATGCCCTGAATTCACTTTTAGATTAATAATTCAATGAAAATACTTTCGCAAGTACGCGAATCAAAGTTATGGAAATCTAGCACTTTATCTGTAAAAATCTCAGAAAGACAAAAAAAAAAGTAATCAATAGACAATGGTATCACCTCAAAACCTTCAGTTCAAAAATCGGCTCTCTAGTTGCCTCTAATAACAGTTGTGCAAGTAATATGTAAATTAGATGTCAAACGTACCTGTCACACATGAAATAATGTGAATACAACGTCAATAAAACGCATTAACACAATAGCGATGAATATCCATTAACAAACGTAGTCACATCAAAATATTTCCACACGTGGTTCATCTACCTTGATCTTCCAGCGCGTAGTAACCAGAAGCCTTCACCTAACAGGAGACTCTCATTTATACACCTCGCCTCTCTCTCTGCCACGCTTTAGTTTCTTTTTAATTCCCAGCCTCCGTAAAATTTATTCCGTTTCTTTCTTTTTTTTTTTTAAGTTTTAAGAAAACTGAGCAAAAACAAAAGAAACGAATCAATAATGAGACGAGTTCGTTGCGTAATAAAACGTTACGGAAGATTCCCCCGCTGATATTCCTCACTTGTTTGTCTCTGCGACCCTCGCTCGCAAACTCCTCTTCCACGCATACACAAACATAATAACACACAGATTATTAGCTCTTTATGATTTCTTAAAAAGCTATTCTCGGAATCACCGTTGTCTTGCGCAAGCCGGGATACTACCGCGATTATTACGTCATCAAAACAAGTGCATTTTTTTTATTGCTGTATTTACGAAAACAAAAAAGATGGCGACGGGCAAAAAAGGCGAACATTATAATCTCGAAGGCAAACTGCTGTCTGATGCTTATTCCGGTACACTTATACTCTCAATTAGTTTAGAGATTATTAATATCGTGTGTCATTGCAACATGTCGTCATGAGGAATCACCTGGTAAAGGTAATATAATCGTTGATATTTCTGGAGTCAAAAAGCTTAGAAGTAAATATAGGCCTATAGCAGAAGGGCGATTACTGATCTATCCATATTGATTAATAATAGAGTAAGACAGCCTCTGAAGAAGATTGTTATATATATATATATTTATATAAATAGACCAGGAATGATATGTGATTTGTGACATAACATGACCATTAGATGATCTACCTATGGCTGTGACGGTGTGTCTCGGAGTACGCAGGCACACACACACACACACATGGTTATAAGTAGCGCATCTTTCAGTGCGCTATGGTTAAATCTCTTATGTGGACCAGTAGGGTCTTTTAGGGTCAGCTAAAACAACGTAAAACTCGAGCCCCCTTGTTAGGTGGCCGAGCCGTAGCCAAGCTGTTTCGGCCTCTCAGCCCCACATCCCATATATATACCAGAGATTATATGACCCGTGAACAATATTTGACGTATGGAAATAGCTGCATATATTGCATAATACAGACGATTTTTTTTTTCGGGGGGAGGGGGAGATGCGGTTCCTGTAAAATCTCATAAAAATGAGGCCCAATAGGTCGAAAACGGCGAGGCGCCACTGAAATCGAGAAAATGAAGACTACAGAAGAAGCAGCTTTAGATAAGGACAAGAGGCCAGAGGAATTCCAGCTCCCCTAGCCTCGGCGTGGCGCCTTCGGTGGAATCGTCTGCTCGGGTTAGCAGATAGGCTATTAACGATAGTTACATAGCCTCCACTGGGCTACCTCAGTTAAAGAAAGGCTTGCTAACTTGTCCAATCCGTAGGACAGTTTCCCAGCGGGGTTCATACGTGCCGTCGACCCTAACATCACCTTCCCCATAGATCGCAAGATGTGAAAGGGAAACTTTATTGTACTTACGTGAAGGCTCCTCCCTTGACCGCGATGGTACAGAATAGGCATATGGAGTTTGTCCCCTCCTGGGTTCGGCCTCCGGCTTCGCATGAGATGGGGGAAAAAATTGCTTTGGCTTAAGGCACAGTGACCCATGACCAAACGGAAGTGATTAAATGATCATCTAATTGATGGGGGCCTCCAGACTAAAGAGTCGGTGAAGAGCCAATCCTTCATCCTGGCCACGGGTCTATGGTTCATAAAAGGTATTCATCTCGAACCGATTCGGACATCTCGACGAGGTGGCAGGACATTAATCAACTCACGCTACTCACCTGAGAAGGTCATCTTGCAAGGTATTTTTTATTATTATTACCAGTCCAACCTAAATGCTGGACCTTGATTTGGCCCTCGCCAAGGGTCACGCGCATTGCTCTCTCTCTCTCTCTCTCTCAATCTCTTGTATGTATCTCTCTCTCTTTCTGTCTCTCACTCTCTCTCTCTCTCTCTCTCTCTCAATCTCTTGTATGTATCTCTCTCTCTTTCTGTCTCTCACTCTCTCTCTCTCTCTCTCTCTCTCTCAATCTCTTGTATGTATCTCTCTCTCTTTCTGTCTCTCACTCTCTCTCTCTCTCTCTCTCAATCTCTTGTATGTATCTCTCTCTCTCTTTCTCTCTCTCTCTCTCTCTCTCTCTCACTCTCATTATCCCTTTGTATGTATTGCACTATTCATTCCTTAAACTTCTGTAAAAGTCTGTTCTAAGTGACACGATAATTTCAAGTCAGAGATCAGACAAAAATCTTATTAAACAAAACAACAACAACCAAAATAAAAACATCAATTTATGTTGTGTGTGGGGGAAGGGGTAAAATCTGTAAGGGGGGATAACGAGATGTCAACATGATGTAATATCTTAAGAATGAACGCTAAAAATAAGCAGTTTTGTTTATCTGTCATATTTATGCAGCTTTCCTCCAATGCGGCGTCTATTTCTATAAGCTAGGAAAACATCTTCAGAAGTGGAGGACTAAGCATACACCATAAAAATAATTATCATGTGTAGCCTTTTGTTTCAAAAATCGATCGCCATTGTTACAGCAACATCCTTCCTACTGAGAATCAATACGCAAGGTTTTTCTCATTCACTAACCACACTCCTAGAGTTTAAAAACTTTAACTATTAGAACCACACCTTTTTTTTTTTTAAATATAAAGTTGTGTTTTTTTTTTAACTTCACCTATACTGTTAATCTACCAGCCCCAAGTTGTGCACACCGATTCCCAAAGGCGGATCTAAAACTTTTGAGTTGGAGGAGATTCCCTTAAAAATCCTAAACTCAGAAACCCTAATTCTATATACAAAATGTTATATTATATTGTTGTAAATCTAGGTTAGGCACTCAACATAAAGGTAGGCAACTCAACACAGTTTAACAGGAAATAAAGACAGGTGTTTATTCACTAGGACAAACATATAACATCCTTCAGCTTCCTCGGAGTCTTGCTACTAATTTACCAGTCCTTTAGACAGCAACCCGAATGTGGACCAACGACAGCCTTCCCCGCTTCGCTCCAGGTCCCTTCTACAACCTTCAGGCACCACAAAAGCTGGCTTCTTAGTTTCCAAACATTCAGACTCTTTACAATCCTTGATGCACTGTTCTTCTCTCTCTTCTAGTGTCTTCCTGTTTACGTTCACTAGTGCGCACCTCAAGCACTGGTACAAGGCAGGGTTACAACAGTATTATGGTGGGATACAGGGGGTTGCCACTTTTAACTCCCTCCCACCACAATTCCGCCAGTATATTTTTCTTTTCGTTTATGAATATTTTCTGACTTTTGAATAGTTACACAGGAAGTGAGGCCTACATATTTATTGCGGTTTGTTTGCTCTGTCTACTCTATATTCCTGTGCTGATCTAACGTTCGGATAGTAATATGTTCTGAATTTATTCTTAAGTCCTGACAACAGTAAACATGGCAATACCACCTAAATTTTGGCTATTTGCATGTCTAGGTATCGATCCTGTTGAGAACTGTTGTTGGCCTCCTTCTGTCGTATTACTGCACCATTAGAAAGTCCAGTGTGCTCCTAAACATCTGATGTTGAGCGAATCCTCCTCACTTTAATCAAAATTCCATCGCAAGTCACAAGTCATCCCCCCAAAACAAAATACAAATAATAATAATACTGTCCGTAGATTATGGCCTAATGTTCCAATTGCGTCAGCACGTTTTGGGCGTTTTATACATTGCGTTTTGAACACACTGATTTTCATCTTCTTTTAATTTTCATGTTAACATTATCTAACCAATAAAGCATAGTAACTCAACATATACAAAGAACAGAAAACAATATGTAGAAACGAGGAGGTAATAACCAACAGCAAACCGTCAGAAAATTAGATGAAAATTGGGAGAGATTTTTGAAATAATTAGACATATTTATCAATGTCAAGGTTGCCATCTAAATTTACCAATTTCATTTCTGCTAGGAAAGAGTTAAAAATATTTATTGGGCGGTGCTAAGAAATGCAAAGATGCGTTAACCTTTTAAAATACATATATTATCAAACTTTCCTTTATTCTGTACACCGGATACACCATGAGATAGGTATGAAACTCAACAACGACTGCCTTAACCTTTGAACTTTTTCTTCTATGAAAAACAAAGATTTTAGTACTACAATATTTCGTGCACATTTTTTTTTTCTTTATTTTCTACTAGCCGGATATGGCCCTCGGTCTGCGGGCCTTAGCTTAGGTATTAATGTTCTACATTCTACTGGATTGAATGTAGATTAATGTCAAACATGGAGAGTGTTCTCTTCACTTTTAAATTTATTTTGCCACGAAAATAAAAGTAGAGTGTGACAATGGGTTTACCCGTTCAGACGACATATTGATATCAAAAATAATATTCTGTGAAAACGGGTTTACCCGATTTGTTTAAACGTTTCGTTCTTTAATACACATACAATAATACAATTAGGTACTTTTTGTCTCTTTTTAGGGCCCTCCGGTAGTGGCAGGAACATTAAATATACAATACGGTCTCTGCCATAATCTAAGGAACCTTAATGCCTAGTTTTATCAAAATTGGTCAAACGGTTTTGATTTTTATTCAGGACATACATTCATACATACATACATATATACGCCTTACTCTCTGATATATATATATATATATATATATATATATATATATATATATATATATATATATATGAGATAAACTATGTGATACATAGTTTTCTTAGTTTTACAGGGAAAGACTAAAATGTATCACTATAATTAGGAATAACAGAGCTGCTATTTTCTAATATGTACAAACGAAATCCTTTCTCTGTAAGAAAAAAAAAAGTGTGTGTTTTGACGTCATTAAACTGTGCGCTCTATTTGTAGTGTCACCAGATAGAGTTTCGCTTTTCTTCCACCGCTCTATTTGTTTGCTTGTATCTTTCCCGACGATGTCGATATCAATACTAAGGGGAAATAATTCTCTTTCAAAAGACAGGGATGAGAACTCCCAATATACTAATCGAGACAGACCACAGCTCCCCCTTCAGGAGCTTTAGTGAGAGTACTAAGAGCTTTATCATTAGCCCCCGGGAGTATGGGATCATTACCTCCGCAGCTCGAAAACGTAGGACTAATATGTCTATATTGGTATACTATAGGGCTAGGCTATTTCCTCCTCCCCCCCCCCCCCATGAGGACGCTGGTATAGATCTGGTAGATTTGGATTGTGCGTGTTGTTTCATGGATGTAAAGGTTAGCGGTCTATAAAAAGTGGTTCTCAGACGTGATGGAGCTATAACACTCGATGCCAACTAAAAAGAATCGCTGACTTCACGTACTTTACAAAAGCAAAAATAGTTGTATGATGTATATATATATATATATATAGTTCGTCCATCGTGGTTCGATGATGACCACTTTGTCATCCAGGGGGCTGAGGGCTTTGCACTGGGGTTTCATGTGTAGATAATGGTTAGGTGTGTCTCAAAATCCAGACTTGAAGGAGAAGTGCAGTATGTCACGTGGCTTTGCGGTCCATCTATGACCTACATACTTTGCCACAACTGACGCAGACATAACCGTTGTCTGGCAGTGGCTAGTTTAGGTTCTCATCCGTCGTCTACGTCTTTCCTCGGCAGTAGATCTCCAGCTGTCTTGTTATGAAGCCGACTGCTACTAGAGTGCTCTCTCCTTTGTCAGATAAATCAAGCTGGTTCTAAGCGTCTCTGTTACTTCAGCTTTTTGCCTTTTACATATGTGTCCTTCCCAGCGTGTCCGTCGAACATTAAGTTATTTCTCTATTATTTCATAGCGGCATTTGTCTGAACATCGTTTTTTTGTAGTGGCGATTCTACAATCATATGCGTAAGTGTACACTTGGCTCTATTAATATTTTACAATATCTAATGCAGTTTTATGTAAATGAATAAAATAATATTTTTTTTCTCGCTACTTTGTCGGCGCTATTTCTGATCGCGCTCTTTTGTCGGCGCTCTTTTGTTCGCGCTATTTTGTCCGCACTATTGTGTCCGCGCTATTTTGTCGGGGAACCATAATGTGCACATAAACTGATTCTGCAGCGTTAAAGTTGAGATTAGGGATTAGTATAAGAATTAGAGTTAGGGTTAGAGTTATGATTAGGGTTAAGCTTATCTAGATAATTTTGCACATAAATCGTTTTTTTTTTTTCACTTTAACAAGTGCCAAGTAGGTAATGGGAAAAAAACGAAACAATTTTCCATACAGCAACAGTTGACTCTAGTTGATCAGCACTATACGAGAAATATCCGCTACATTAACGGATTTCCGCAGGTAAATGGTCACAGATATACGTCTTAGATCTCTCTCTATATATATAGTTCGTCCATCGTGGTTCGACAATGACCACTTTTGTCATCCAGGTGGCTGAGGTCTTTGCACTTTGGTTCTGTGCCTCCTCATGTGGCTGGTGAGACCTATGTGAGGCCTGGAATGTTCGGCTGCATACTGTGCAGGTATAGAGTTCCCAGATATACACTATTTAAATATTTTTGTTGCTTTTAAAGCAAGAATTAATTTTGAATTAAAGTAGTAGCATTAATAAGGCTTGTCTTCGAGTCCGAAGATTAGTGGGCCAGCCTGCGCGTATATAAATGTATCTACTAGGCCACAATGTAGGTAATAGTTTTTTCAAATATGATTCTCAATGATATAAAGATATCGTCTCCTGACTCATACACCCATGATCCACTCCAGTGGCGTTACACTCCATGGAGGATCAAGCCTTTCTTTAAAACCTTCAGTTCAGATCTCCATTCAGCTTTTTGTATCCATGCCTGAAATCTTAAGTTGTTGTAGCTCTGCCTCTACATTATCAATCCATCGTATTCGTGGTCTGCCTTTGAGTCTCCTGCCTTTATGGTTTCTGCCTGATAAACAATAATAATCTATTTGGGCAGTTCCTAATGTAGAATATTTCAAAGAGTTTTTTTTAGACGTACTTTTTTATGACGCTACCATTCACTGATATATTATTCACTGTTATTGTAGCTTTTTTAAACAGGAGTAAATGTTTTTAAATAAATACCTAATATGCTCAAGCAGTGTTTCTCAACATAGGCGTATCCCTGGAGGTGGAAGTGAATATGTGGACCACCTACTTGTACCTCGAAGCAATTTAAGTAAATTTTGATAGAATGTGATTCTTTAAAAATGAAAATGTTTGAAAATGGGTATTTTGGAAAAGATTTAATTTAGTTTTAAACGCATTTTTTTTCCCTCCTGTAAGTGAGCAGGTTGTAAAAGAGTTGAGATCCGCTGATCTGTAGAAAGCTTTATGAAAGAGCGATGTCGGCGCTATTGCTACGCGGCAATGACTTGCGTAAGATATTGATGTACGCACGGTTGCGTAACTGAATGCTGTCACGTCCGTTGACGGCTAATAATAACTTGACAGTGGAAGGTGAGTGGTTGTGTGTATGGGAAGGGGAACGTGTGGGGAGTGGAACGTGTGGGGAGTGGGAACGTGGTGTGGTAGAAGGGTGTCAGGATGAAAGCCAAGAAATAAGGCGCGGCGGAAATAATTAAATTCTTTTAGTATCTGGGATAGTAGAATTATGAGAGTTGTGAGACTAAGGTCATGGGACCAGGTCAGGTCATAACAGGGTTTGAGTGCTATAGTGTGTGTGTGTGTTGCTTTATAGCTGTGTTTGTGGTCTGTAGAATGCAATGCTAGTTAAAGTACTACAATCTCCCTCTTTTCTCTCTCTCTCTCTCTCTCTCTCTCATACAGTCTAATTCACTAAATCACTAATAATAACTAATAATAGTAACTCTATTCTATAAAATTTTTGCAATCTCCCACTCTTTTTCTTACTCTCTCTCTCTCTCTCTCTTTCTCCACCTCTTTTTTTTTTCATTATGCCAGAACAAGATATGTGCAAACCCTTAAAGAACTACAACCCTCGCTTGACGAGAATCTCCAGATTTAAAATAGATGTAGAGGTCACCTGTTTCTGTGGGCCACTGTTAAAGAAGTGTCACATGGCCAGCACAACGACCAACCTCCCCCAACTAATGTCAGATACACATTAAGGCTGTGTCGACTCAGAGGCGCCCAAAGATCCTGAGTCTTTTAACATAATTTGAACCAGGCGCTTCGTGTTTACCGCTTTACCGCTCAGCCACTTATAAGTAGATGAATATTAAAATAGTAATTTGTTTCATTATTTTATAAAAATCTAATTTCACAGTTTTCCAACTGCATAGATAAAACAACGCGAGTTCTTGTCCTGATCTATTATATAATATAACTATTGTTCCATTTATATGTTGTACATACGTTTATTTATATGAACCACAAAAAGAGTTAATGACTTAATGAGTTTAATGTGTGGTGAATAAAGACACTAGTATAGTACTGAGAGGACAATACATTGATAACTTTCCCTTTTCTTGAAGAAGCTGAAGACTTTACACAGACAGTCAATCTCCAGAAACTCCAAGTGACTATCAAAGATTTCGGACTTATGACCTTAAGAAGATTAGGAATTACATTCATCTAGTAAATTATATTATATGCTTCTAGCTTAGCAATCTGGTGCAAGGACCATAGCTAGATAAAGAAAGTATCTTAAATAAAGGTGGGGAATTTCAGGCCCTTGATTACCCAATTCTTTAGAATATCGGTTTGGTTTTTCCGGAATTGCGCATATTAATTAACAGCAGGATCTTTGGAGCTATCTAATATAGGGTCTCCGTGCAGCCTTAGGCGCTAAGTAAAAACGAGTAGCCCCGAGCCCGAATTACTAATTAAAAATACTTGGTATACATCAGGATTCGAACACGATCTTCCCCAAGCGCTTTGCGGACACTTATCCACAAAATGGCCATATCATATCTACAACAGCTTGGGGGTTAGGGCGTGAAGACGAAAGGCCCAGGAGAGTTCTTAATGGAGGCCAGAGCCCTTCATGGGAGGTGGATCAACACATAGTCCGCAAGCGAATGAAAATGCGTCCAAACCATCCGGCCAAGAACGTTTATCAGAAATACAAAAGTTAACATTCTTTCAGAACAATGGCGTTTATCTACCCCACTTTAACACGCCCCTGGCTGTACAGAACAAACTAATTGATCATTTGCCTACTCCGAATCTATGTTCTTCTATTGACCGCACCCGGCTACAACACTGAGGTCAATGAATAAAAGATTAAATTCATCTCTGTAGTTACACGACTGCCATATCCGCCGGAAGCTGTGATAGCCTGTCAGTACATTAAAGTTGTATGAAGAGCGCCCTAAAAAAACACACGACATCTTTTGGTCTATAGGGACGACTGCCAGCGGCACTAAAGTCACCATAAAACACACACACACACACGAACTACTATTTGTCTCACGAACTTAAAAGTTAGAAGTTATTTCCCTTGACAGTTGGTTTGAAAATGGAGTACTTTGAATCAGATTTACTCGGTGGCTGGTTGAGCCATTATTCAAAATGGAGTTTAGCTATACATTTCAAGACGCTCAATTATAGAAGTGCAAAGTTCTTTTATTTTCTTAATAGCCCCTATACAAAGTGAAGTCACCCCGTACATCAATATACCTTCGAAGATGGGGGGAGGTAACGTTCTGGGGGAATACTAATAGTTGGGCAGTAAGATTATTGAAATGCAGCTTCAAACTAATAATCCCACCACACATTGCAGGCCTAATCATCAATAAAACAATCATTAATTATAGTTTACTCTTGAGGTGATACATCATTAATCAACGTACAAAGACAGATCTATGTAGACTTTACTTATACGAATAGTGTGCTGTCTTTTATGTCTCAAGAGGCGATATTTTCTTAAACAACCTCTCTACTTCTCATATGACTTAAATGGCCACATTCTATTTAAACATCCACGTTCAGACATTACGAATGTGTAATTATCAGACGCTGCAGTTTCTTTCGGCCTTCTTTCTACTTATGATGTGTACACTATCTGCAGTTCATGGCCCGTAGTCTTTGTATAGTCTCCATGTGGATACAACCTTTGCTTCTTTCTGCCAACTTTTTGAATTGATTTCAGAGAGATTCATGTTTGCATACATCAATGTTTTCTTAGAAGTGGACGTCCGCAGACCTAATGCTGTCTGTTAAATGACCATACAATATTTGCTGTGGCAGTATACACTGTGGCATTCCCTGAACATGCCAAAGCTAGCCAAGGGGTTAATTACTGATAGTAGCGGAGATGTCATGGCACCTTTCATTTTCAAAAGACTTAGTCAGTTGAATATTTTGTAATGCCACCTTATTTTGATATAAATATAAAGCTAGGGGCTGAAACAAATGAATAATGTTAAACATTAATGAAAAGCACCAGGGACCAAGTTTTTAAAGCCGAGGCATGTGAACATTGACAAGTGGGGTGGTTATTTGCATACGGGCCAGAAGAATGTTTTTTGGACATTCCAATGGTCTAGAAATTAAGTTTGTTTTGCAGTGCGTTACTGCAGGGCGCTGTTGTCGTTACCAGAGTCACTGGTTCGAGCCTCGGTCGGCACAGTCCCTTATTTTCGTCCCATTTAATGCACCACTTTCTCTCATTTTAAAAACTCGGTCTCTGGTGCTGCTATTCATGTATGTTCAACATGTATGTATCAACTTATTTGAGGATCCACTTTAAGCATTGGATGCTGAAAATCTTTTTATACGACAAATAGATTCAAATCAATTTACAGTTACTTAGCAAATGTTTTCTAAACAAACACTTTGAAAAAGGGAGTAAAACCCTAACCCTGACCTTATCACTCTATAACTTGTCCGATATTTATATAAAATAAACTTCAAGCCATACAACAAGTACATCATATACCGCCACAAAAAAAAAAAAATTAATTTCATTTCATAGTTCTTTACATTGAAACTCAGTGCCCCGCATATAAAACATGCATTGAAATAATGATGAGCATTTTTTTCTAAAAACTTTAAAACTCAAGAGAGTTGGCAATTGAATATTCTTTGAGTCCAGACCAGCGAGATGTATGTATAATTGATACGTTTTAATGTTCAGGGTCAGTGCCTAATTGATGTCTAGACAGGAGAAAAATGGGTTGACAATTATTCCATTTTACCCTCGGTCACCTAATTCCTAATTCGTTTTACAAAAATTGCATTAGGTCTCTTGGTAGTATGCTCAAACATCTGATTGAGTTGTTACTAATGTAAGTATTTGAACAAGGTTAGACTGCAGCAGCATAGTTGTGTGTCACAGTTATATGTTGATATTAGAGCTCGTAATCTATCACAGGTCTGTACGACGTCACAACGAGCTATTGGTCTAAACTGCTCACAGGCTGTTACGTTACAGGTCTATGTTCAGGCTTTCTATAATGAACGGTCTCATCCTAAACCCTCCTACAGAGTGTATGCCGTGTGTAGAACTTCCAGATCTAGAAACGACTACGCGGTTCATCTCAGTTATAGGACTGGTCTGAATCTTCCTGCATAAACACGAGAACGAAGAAGAAAATGATGTTGACAGGATTTACTGTTATAGAGTTGACTTTGCATTTTATTTTAACTGCATCTTTTAAGGAAAGTTATAAGTATTTAGAATTTTGTTTTAATGCAACAAAATGAAAAGAAGATAATAATTAAAGAGACCATTTTAAAAATCAGAAATTGAGCTTTGTTTTTAATATAAGCATTTTTCTGAATTGGTCTTTTATATGTAATACACTGATTAGAAACAGTATAGTCAACAAAAAGTTTAAAATATAGGCGAAACTAAAACTATGTGTATCACAGATACTTACCTACAGTAGTAGAAAAAGTTCTATTAAATTCCGGAACCTGTTTTTTTTTTAGCCCTCCAAATACATTTATATGGTCGAAAAACTTCGATGAGTCGACTTCCTTTGTAATTGTATCCAGAGTACGTGATCTAACAATTTTCACAAATCAATCTGATATATATATATTTATATATTTGAGAAGTGATAATAATGTTGTATTTAAATTTACAAATATTTCAGATTGAATACTGTATAGTAGGTAAATTGTTCAGTACAAAAAGCGGAACGTTACAACTATGAACTATTTAGACTGTGCTGCTTGTATATAACTTGTACAGAACTACTGCTCAACGCCAAACTAGTTTTTCAGTTATTGTGAAATAATTGTCCAATAGAGATTGATGTGAAGACATGCAGCTTATGAAAGTGGCTTCAACCTCGCGTCACCCCTGCGTGAGAAAATAAGCCAAAATTAAGTACTCACGAGCCAATATACAATTCTATCAATGGGATTGTTGGTACAGTCATCTATTTATAGATATAGATATGACATAGGAATGAAAAGGAGAAACTCTATACTCCTCCCCGTGGGCGGAGGTTTTAATAGCTTCCGCCTAGACCGCATGGAGAGATCTCTTTTTAATTCGGCATTATTAGAATGCCCATTGATCGTGCCAGTGTGTGTATATAGTTCGGTGTCTGTGTTTGTATAATTCAGCGTCTGAGATGTGCAATCATTACTTCCGGTGGTCGTTAAAGAACGCGGAGACATTAAAGGCAAAGCTATAACAAAACAAAAAGGGAACCAATAAATGAAACAAATAAAGAGTAAAACTGAGTAAGAGAGAGAATTGTAATAATGTAGTCTCACTTCATCAATGAGAGATTCGACGGCCCAACTCCTACACTGTGTTGATCTGTTGATCTGTTGATCTATCTATCTATCTATCTATCTATCTATCTATCTATCTATCTATCTATCTATCTATCTATCTATCTATCTATCTATCTATCTATCTATCTATCTATCTATCTATCAAATCAATATTTCTATCTATCTATCTATCTATCTATCTATCTATCTATCTATCTATCTATCTATCTATCTATCTATCTATCTATCTATCTATAAATAATCTATCTATCTACTAAACTATCTATCTATCTGTAAAAATATACACACTGATAGATGTCTAGGAAGAATATAACGATAATGAATATTCCTCGGAAACAGACAAGCCGAAACACGCTCAAAGAAGTTATCTGGAAGCTAGAAATAAGCTACATTGGGGCCACACACACATAGAAAAACAAAGTTTTAGGGTTCTGGAGTCTCAGTGTCATTTGGAGGTTGGTGTATAGGGTGCGGTGGGGGGGGGGAGCTGATCACTCAGCACGCGCCGGTGTGAGCCCTGCCAGATACAGGCGTTTCGCGCGAGCTCGGAGAAGCAAGGGCGGAGAGATGGAGGGTGTGGAATGGGAGAGGTTAGCTCGTGACTAGTAAAGGGTGAAACAAAGAATGTTATAGGTTGTAGCATGATACACTAAATTAGAAAGTTATGTCTTAAAGTTATCATCACTTTCAAATTGTTTACAATATACACTTTGATGGGCGGGGGGGGGGGGGAACACGATAAGTCTTCCTCTAGGTTGTAATAATGTTTATTGCAGTCAGATTGGATTTCATTCTGATAATGTGAACACTACAGAGTTATAACGTTTATCTTTATATATAATTCTCTACGTCGCCCAACCATGTGGGACACCAAGCATGCACGCCGACACTTTAACCCTCAATGAAAAAGTCATGGAAAGATAACTCTTTTAGTTCTGCAAGTCGGACTAGAGTTATCCCACGTAACTGCTGCGGCGACAGAGAGAGCGGCTCAGAAAAAAAAGAGGTTTGGGGGGGGGGGGGAGAACAAGTAATCTTCTCTTCTCTGTATATATAATTTTTTTTCGTTGCCCAACCATGCAGAACACCACGCACACACGCCTTCTTTCCTCTCCAGATACAGTCGTTTGCCTAAACCCACCCCATTTGGACAACTATTTCTTTCAGGAAGTGTTCACCCGTCATTAAATAGCGGCGTATGCTACGCCGCGGGTCGCTTCTATATGCCACTACACGTCATATATCTATGTGCTGTTTGCGAGCTATCACTTGCTTCTTCTTCTTCTTCATCGTTCTCATTGTTATGTTGGAGTGTTCATATGACTAGACCAATACATGAGATGAACTGCGCAGTGGTTTCCAAATCAGGGAGCTCTCCATACAGTTTTCTTTCTATTGGGGTGATTTGGGGCCAATGTCTTATACGGGCCTCTTGGTAGAGAGAGCAGTTTTGGAGGACGTGGTCGGCATTTTCTGGTGATACTCCACATGGGCAGATTTCACTGGTTCCAATTTTGAGCTTCCGGAACATGTGTTGTCGCATTCTGTTGTGTCCGGTCCTGAGTCGAAAGATTAGGCGTTGGTCTTGTCGGGATAGCTTATAGTAAGCATCATCTTTCTTGTGATTTGGATGGGAGCTCGTCCATTTCTCATTTATTTTATCTACAATTAATTTCTTCATTTCTTCTGGATAGAGAGCAGAGTTTACTTGTGAGTTTGTTCTCCCACTCTTGGCGAGTGTGTCAGCCTTCTCATTTCCTGCTAGTTGTATGTGAGCTGGTATCCATTGAATGACAGTTTTTGAATGACACTTGCTGAAATAAAGTGTTTAAAACTTGTACCAGAAAGACCGAGTTAATATAAGCTTTCTAAAAAACAATTCAGATATACAGTTTAGATGTAAAGATACTGCAAATTTTAAAGATACTGCGGGACTTCTCAATGTGTATTGTGTGACTTAGTGTTTGTTACGAATACTCTTTCAGCTCACTTTCCTTATATTTACATTGCAACAACAAACCGTCCATCCAATAGAAACCTATCAGATAAGATACCATTGTCCAATTCCAAATATATTATTTAGTAATGGTTTCGGACATGCCTTCAGATTCGAAGATGATAATGTCCTAGCTCAAGCCTCACACGGGAAGACGAGAGGGTTTTAATAGAGGAGAGGATGGCAAGATTCGAACCCTGGACCATCGAGTCCGTAAAGCTTACCACGCGTCTAGGGAGCCATCCATTAACTATCTTCTTAGGGTTAGGTTAATATTATAACAGTTAGAAAAAAAAATTGTCATATTATGCTGCGGACTTCAAATGCAGATTATATTTTTATCTCATAAAATAAAATGGTGATTGTTATAATGCATCAATATAGCCATAAATGTGTTAGGATAGTATTTAGTTATATGATTGAAACAAACAGTTATGCTTATCGTTAGCAAAAATTGAATTAATTGAAATGAAGTGTTGGCGTTACAGCTATTGTACTGAATGGACACATAGTTTTGTCAGCAAACTGTTTTGCTTGTTGACCAGCACAGTCCTCACAGACTCATGAATACTACTAATCATTTGACTGACTTCTGCCTCGGTCTGCTCTGGGTGCACTGACCATATGGGTGGTCAATTCCAATTAGAGAGTGGCTTGTCCGGAACGTGACCCCACCTGTATGTTCAGGCACGTAGCCAGTTCTCACGTCGCTAGAACGAATTCTGGTCCAAGAGAGGACCTCAAATAGAGGAGCTCTGAAAGAATTACTCACGCTCTTCAAGAAGAAAAGTCTGATTCTTTTCGCAAATCTCTAGATTGAGACACACTTTATAACAACAGATTATAAAACTAAACAGTTATATTACGTATATATGTAGGCCCAAGAATGCGAGAATATGATTGGATAGTTTACATATTTTAACTTTCAAATCAAAGTACCAGAATAAAACAAATATTTTTTTTTTACAAAGCTTATATTAACTCACTCCGTCTGTCTCTTTGACTGGTACACATTTTGTATGCGTTATTTTCCCTACCTCCTGTAATTGAATCAAGTTTAAACTTTATATGATTATTAATTCGTCCTAGCATAAAAACGAATTAAAAAAATTAACCAATTATTTAATTAATTAATTAGTGTTTATTGGTTTGTTTTTTTTATATAGACCTAACAGTATTGAGAAATATTGCTGTAAATATGGAGATCTTACTTCGTTATAAGTTTTTTTTGTTTTGTATTTTATTTTTAGAACTAGATCTAAGTCTAGATCTAGAAATAGATTGAAGTCTAGATCTAGAGTTAGATCTAAGTCTAGATCTAGATCTAAAACTAGATATAGAATCTTGATATAGAATCTACTATATCTAGACTAGAACGTTTAATCTTACAATTACCAGACCTAGGCCAATGTTATGATCGTGAATAGTAGGCCTTTGGTTTCCTGGTAATGGTGTACTATGCTGTTCATTTCATAATGCGTAACTAGTGTTTACATAATGAATAAATCAGCTCCTCTAAGCTGTCAGAAGATAAGTTATTGACTAAATAATTAAAATTTTGTTCAAATTAATCAAAACATTTATAATATATATATATATATATATATATATATATATATATATTATAAGTATATCTAGATCTGGGCTATGTGTAGTCTAATCTAGACTGTTAAGTGTAGGCCCCTATTTTGTGGATATGTCGTGTGTATGTGCCACAATTGTTGTTCGTTATTTTTTAAACTTATAACTAAAACAAAGTTCGTATCAAAATTGGTTTTTAAAAACAACATTTGAATCAGTATTCTATTCAATGAGTTAGTAAATAAATAGAAAATATATTTTATAATATACCATTGACACTTTTACCATTGTGACCATATATGCGAATTTTTGGTACCAATGCGCAAATTTACAAATAAAGCTTAAGTTACATTCCCTGATGTTTTAAATTGAAAAGTGATGTAATTTTCGAAAAATCTGCTTGCATATATAATTTTAAAAAATTAGATTGTTCACTTTCGGAAAAGAAAAAAGTAGCCGTTGCATCAGAACTTTGAATGATCTAAAATATCATGATGTCCGATTTTCATTTTCTCATCTAGTTTCTGAGATCTAAACGTGACGGAAATACGGACAGACAGGCTACAGAAACCTAATAGCGTCTTTTCTCCTTTTGGGGACCGCTAAAAAACAAAAATAGAAGTGTTTGCATTTGCCACATAGAGTAAGCTAGAGATCAATGTCTTTCTCTTCACGCAGTTTATAAGTGAAAAAATTATGTTATTAGTTGTCATCCATTTTATTTTCTTCAATTTTTCAATGTTAAGCTCTTTTATGTGGTAACCTTAGTGAATCTCAGTAGTAACATTCCACTTTTAAATAAGTACGTTAGAAAGCGCTGGGTATGAGTGTGCATGTGTTTCGTATTTGCATCTATATTCTTATTGTTACAGTAGTTACGCTGAGGTTGTCAAATGTAGTCAAACTGAATTTCCATTTGATTTGATCAATAAAAATTCTTATCTTATCTTATCTATCTTACATTCCTCACATAATTTTGTTGCATTTCATTTCTAAAATTAATTTCATTTTTTAAAATTAAATTACCAGCCCCTAGAGTAAAAAACAAACTACTCCATGTGTTAACTTTAACTTTTTTGCTTGTTAGGGAAATATTTGTTATATTTTTTTAGCTTATTCGCTTGTTATTCCAATCTGTATATTTATATGTAAACAAGTGCAACCCCTCCCGGATACTCTAGGATATTCACCTCGTTCCTTGAGGTTTCCACAGAGCAAATCAAGTGTAGGCAATCAGCGAGAAGATATCCATCAGCAGAGACTTCTCCATGCAGACCACAGAAGAAGGGAGAGAGAAGAGAGAGAGAGAGAGATGTAGGGGAGAAAAGGATACAAAGAGGGAGGGAAGAGTAAGACAGAGATAGACAGAGAGAAAGGGGGAGTGAAAGAGAGAGAGAGAAGGTGAAAGAGAGAGAGAGAAGAAAGAGTGAGAAAGAGAGAAGGATGGAGAGTGAGAGAGGTAGACAAAGAGAGAAAGAGAAAGAGAGAGAGAGAAGAAAGAGAGAGAGAGAGAGAAGAAAGAGTGAGAAAGAGAGAAGGATGAAGAGTGAGAGAGGTAGACAAAGAGAGAAAGAGAAAGAGAGAGAGAGAAGAAAGAGAGAGAGAGAGAGAAGAAAGAGAGAGAAAGAGAGAAGGATGGAGAGTGAGAGAGGTAGACAAAGAGAGAAAGACAGACAGAGAAAAAAAAGTAAAAGAGAAAGAGAGAGAAAGACAGAGGACGAGAACGAGAAAAACAGTGACAGGACAGAGAAAGAGAGAGAAAGAGACAGATATAGCGTCAGAAATAAAGATAAGCGGAAAGAGAGAGAAAGAAAATGAGAAAGAGAAAGGAACAGAAATAGATGGAGAAAGAGAGAGAAACAAAGAGAGAGAGAGAGAAAGAGGAAGAGAGAGAGGGAGAACGAGGCAGTGAGAGCATTCTTTATTGATCTCTGCTTCCGTTAAAACATGATGATTTGTAATACGTTACTTTTTAATCAGCTTCAAAGGAAATGACAACAGGAATTAAAAAACATCTTCATCGTTAGTTTTGGTGTTTTTTTTTCCCTCGCGAGAAGAGACGAGATGATCTTTGTGATCGTGTAAATACATGTCAGATCATGTCTAGAACAAGGGAGGGAAAAGCATCAGGGTAAACCATACGAAAATATTGACAATGTCATGTCTTTTAATTTTAAGCCAACAAACTTTTGAGCCTGACAACTAAAAATAAACGCCAACATTGGCAAACTTTTAAATTCGTATTTCTTGTAATAAATTATTTAAAATCTTCAAAATATCGCCTGAATATATGTAAAGAAATAAAAATGTCTAGCTACGTAATTTTACGACGTGACTTTATGCTCTTTCATAGTTGACCGTGCCCATGCATAGGGATTGTAGCTATTATACAAAATATGGAAATGAAACATATCGTAGACATAAGGACAGCGTGGCGGTCGAAACTGCCCTACTTCAGTGTGTAAACCAGAAGAGAACAAGGTTACAAAGTCAGTTTCTGTGGAAACACAAACTCAAAATCGGCCCCCGAAGTGGTCCAACCAGGCAGGTAAAAAGGCAGGCTTCAATATTTTCTTCAAAGAATTTCAGAATTAAATTCTATCAGAAGTGATCCACCCAGGCAGGTAAAAAGGCATGGTTCAATATTTTTAGAAAGAATATCAGAATGAAATTCTATCAAAAGAAAATGACAGAGAAGAATGGAGAAAGAAGGTTGACAGATCTTGTGTGGTGCACCAACGGTCCAGCAGACTGTTATGAAAATTATATGCTGTATCGGTTGTCGTTCTTATGTTGACATGTGCTTGTAACTCGACCGTAAGAATGTGTTCACGAAATGTGTGTTGTGTAGTCATTCAGTGTATTAAAGCCATACTAAGCGGACATGGTTTTCAACTCTGTTATCATTATGCTCATAACACAGATCAATGGGTAGGTGAAAATGAATGTGAAGTTAGATGTGAACCTGGCCTAAATCATGTCTTATAATGAGTATCTAATTGATCTTATTGTTTTGTAAAGTGTCAATCTCCTATTCAAAGTCTCAAGAATAATGAAATTTCTTTAGTTTCTAGTGTAAGAATGCTACATTTGAACTTTAGGTCAAGAGATAATAAGAAAAACTACTTATTGATTGTTGTTTATGTTCCACTTATATTCATACTAAATACATTTTTTTCTCTTAAAAAAAAGGAAACATTTTTTTTGTAAATATAGTTTTTAGTATGACGCAACTTTGATAACTTAGCAACACAATTGGAAAATATTTTTTTTGACCAAAAATCTAATACCATTTGTATAAGTTTGGTCTATTGTGAACGGTAATAATTGTTATTTCCTTTACAAAAAAGTCTCCCGTGTTTGTTACTATATCATAGTGAATAGTTGTAGAAATGAAAAAAAAACTGCTTGCATAATTGATTTTAAAAATTAGATTTTTCGCTTTCAGAAAAGAAAAAAGTAGCCGTTCCATCAGAACTTTGAATGGTCTAAAATATTATCATGTCGGATTTTCACTATCTTTTCTAGTTTACTAGATATAAACGGGACGGACGGACGGACGGACAGACATTCCACACAAAACTAATAGCGTCTTTTCCCCTTTCAGGGGTCGCTAAAAAGCGGACTAGTCAAAGGTGTGTGTGGGTGTGTGTGTGCTTAGTGACATGCTTGACAGCACATAATAACGGTTGACCAGTAGTAGCCAGTATCTTAAGAGTATAAATAGTGTGCTGGGGAAATTTATTCAGATTTCTCTGGAGAACAATTTATTTGCATAAACTAGATATTGGGTAAAAAAAATGGATTCATGGGAAGCGTAACACTATACACAAATATGTGTATAACCTACTCTTTCTCTTCTGGTTTACGCAATAGACTGTGTCACACGTAATGTTAGTACGCGATGACCAATCAACCTTTCAGGCCTGAACACTGACCTGTGGGCACTGGAGACCAAATAGCTCGTCGCCACGTCGTACAGCGTACAGACTTGTGTCAAGATTGACGCCTTCGTTAACGGTGGGCCACAGAAAAAGATGACCTTTACATTATCTGACCTAGTGATCGCAAGGTCTAAAAGCGGAAATTCCCTTTCATTCAACGATGCGTACAATCCACTAAAATGAAAATTGGGAAAAATAATACGTCTTAGATTTTATCTTTTTTGTTTCACACTTTTAAGGGACAAACTAATTCTCAACACAAAGTGTAAAGGGAAGTAATTCAACGTATACCACCACATCTGTCAAGTACGATCCATTTACTAATTTAAAAAAAAAATTGATTCTTGTCTTTCCAGGTACAAGAAATCTGTACAATTTCAACTTGATGAGAGATTGGATGTTGGAATAATAAAGTATACAATCTTTTTACCAGACAGACAGAACTAATATTAATTTTGTAAAAATGGTTTTATGTCTTATTCTGTATATTTAAAACGGAAGTAATCAAAGCAATCAATGATTTTGAACAGAGGGCGAGGACCGTGGAGTGGAGTTTTTTTTAGTACAAGCGCGACCATCACTCATGGGGCTGTTTAAAGGGCTATACGTTTTTAAAACTTAGAAGACCATATGATATTCTCAGTGTGCCTTGCAGGTGTTAAGTGCTAGTTTAGAGACTATGTAGATTTGTTAGACAAATATTTTGTGTACTGTTTGTAGCGACGGTAAAAGTAGTGACGTAGTAAGACAAACGAATGACATAGTAGACAAGGCGAGCAGAGAGAGCAACATGGCGATAGGAGTAGTTTGATTTGGTTGTTGGTTAGAAACTGTTATTAAGTATGTTTTTAACTTGTAAAAGTCAGATGCAAGATTGGCCAACAACACAGGTCTATCCAATATGAATACTAGAGGAAATCCTCTTTATTGTACACATACAATATATCAATTTGTCATTAAAGAAACACATCTTTATTAACTTAAATAGAATCTACTACAATACTCAGTACTGGTTTGTTTACTTTGCATGACTTTAATGAATCTTTATACCTTTTACAGACGAAGCTGACATTTCTCTGGGACTATTAGGATTCAGAAGAAGACATGACATACAACAGTAGCCAAAGGTATCCTATACTACGAGCAACACTACAGTATCAAGGTAAAGAAGAAGGCAAAGAAAATATTCAAAACATAAATAAGTCTGAGGAGTACTTTAACCGCGTACCAATGAACCAGCCCCTGTCGCCAACATAACTGTTCATATTTGATATATACCACCGTCGGCTATATGGAGTCTCAAAGGCGAAGTGAATGTGGTGACCCCCAATATAACATAGAAAAAATAAAAAAAATAAACAGCAAAAAAACTAAAATAAAATAACTTAATTTATTCAAAACGTTGTGTATTCTATAAAAATCATTGGGCACAAGCCTCCTTATTTCTTCTCTATAAAAGAGTCCTGTACGAGACACCATAAATCGGAGGCCATAGGCCGCTGCCTGGTTTATCTACACCTAGACTATCCAGGTCACGAAAATAAATATTTCGATAGATTTAAAATCCTTTTTTTTTAAAGAATGAATTGATTTTAAAGATTGAATTGAAGTTTCCTACAGGACTTCCCAGGATGTTGGCAGCTAGTGTTTCAATTTGAGCGCTATTACAATGAATGTTCAAAGAGTTAAATTAACGACAAACAACACATTTGATACATTGTAAGAGAGAAAAAGAAAGTATGAAAGAGAAAAAAAAGAGAGAGAAAATAGAGAGAGAAAGAGAGAGAGAGAGAGAGAGAGAGAGAAAGAATGAGAGAGAGAGAAAAAGAAAGAGAAAGAGAGAGAGAGAGAGAGAGTGACATATATACACATTACTCAAAGACACACGAAAACTGTAGGCTAAAGAAACACAAGACAAACATATAAAAAAATGATCAACTCTAAACAGAAATAAAACTATAAAATGTGTAAATGAGTAAAAAAGAGAAAGATGAAAAAAAAAACAAACAACAACTATACATAAAGACAAAAGACCAGGCTTAGAAACAAAGAGACATAGCGGTGACTAACATCACTTCGTTGACATAGCAACCATGTTGCTAACATCCTGCTTTGTTCCAGTTATAAAAAGAGAATAAGAAATGCTGGATAGAAAATTTGTGGCTCCAGCCTTCAGAGGAGAAAAAGAAAGGCCTAGAAGAGAAGTCCGCTGAATGACATTTTTTTACAGGCCGATAACTTTGTCTGTGTGTATATGTGCTTGTGTGTAGGTCTGTTTATGTGTGAGTATGCTTTTTTTTTTTTTTTTGAAAACATTGCCTTTGATAAATTTTTTTAAACAAAGCGTCTATCAACTCACAATGTCCGTCTGTCTGTCACGAATCTTGTCACATTATTTCTCCCACTTCCAATCTCGGATCAAGTAGATCAGTTTTAACATTTAGAAAGATCATCCTGATGCCCATACATACTGTTTCACATTATAACAACTTAGAATGACAATCGCCGTTAGCTTCTTTGTTTCTGTTGTACATTTATATACAATTCTTTTAAATAAATTTAGTAGATTAATTTAATTACATTTTCGTTTTTTTTAATGCAAAGGGAGTCTACTCCCTGAAACAATGAACTTCAAGATAAGTGACTAAAGTAAAAAAAAAACAACAAACAAACAAAAAAAACCATTGAAAACACTAATTCAGAAGCGGCACTCAACTACTTCGGCAAAATATAAGAAATATTCAAGCCATGTTCCTGTTTTGCTCGAAAAAAGTTACCATAGCAAAGAAGTAATAATATACATAGTTCTAAATATTTTATAACGTGTTGAAGCTCCTCCCTGGTATTCCCACACAATGAATGTTCGTTCTTTTTTCACATAATAATAAGAACAAGAATGGATTGATATTTGGATGTCAACAACGCGCTGTGATAACATTACAAACATAATCACGAGAGCTAAAATGACAAACAAATCTAAAAAACATTTTGAACACATATGTCTTATTGTTCATCTTGAAGGCAGTCAAGTAAGTTGCTTGAGATCAATGGGGAATGGGGAGTGAGTTCCAAAGCTGTAGTTTACATACTGAAAAAACCTGCAAACCGTAACTTTTGAGGAATAAAACTGGCACATCTTTAAGCATTCAGTACATACACGGACTGCACGTCACCGCACATATCACCATGTGTAAAAAGTCAATGCTATAAAATGCACGCAAGATATACATACAATATCCATTCTGAACAATAAGCAAACAAACAAACAAACAAACAAAAAACTTTTCTATTAAAAACCAGAGTACAAAAAAAGTATTAATTATTTAAGTAAGAATAATTCAATTGTTAGACGCTTAGAAGCTGGGTTTAACTGGGTATTAAAAACTTAGAATGTTACAGTACGTTAGAGTCAGACTAAGAGAGAGACCTCTTGTAGTAACGCTTAAAAAAGGATATGTTCTCTTTAGCTGACGACCTTGACTGTGCCCTTCTTTCTATAATAAATTATTGCGTTTTAAAAGGCCGAGTTAACTCATCCTATGCTATTTATTCTGTAGCTGGTGGATTGTTTATATTTAGAACTGGCGACTACAAGTACTATTATTGCAAGTAAATAGACTCACATCTGGTTCAAAAGAAATAACAAAACCTCCACCCAACCCCCCAACACATCAACAATGTGTCTATTTATTTATAACATGTGGAGTATCATCAGAGAATGCCGACCACGCCCTCCAAAACTGCTCTCTTTACCAAGAGGCCCGTATAAGACATTGGCCCCAAATCACCCCAATAGAAAGAAAACTATAAGGAGAGCTCCCTGATTTGGAAACCACTGCGCAGTTCATCTCATATATTGGTCTAGTCATCTGAACACTCCAACATAAAACATGAAAACGAAGAAGAAGAAGATAACATTTGTTTATTCTAAGCTTACACAAATATTGCATTGCCATAAAAAACAAGAAACAAATGTAACTTTTATATAGCGTTACTTTCATGCTTATAGCATGCTCAGAGCGCTATGGTCCAATTTCATTTGTGGACAAGTTGGGGTTGCGGAGTATCTGGGAGAATGTTTTCCGTGCTGCCTTTAGACGCTCAGTAAACACAACTCTTTTGGAGTCGGGTGTCTCGAGCTCCCTTCATAGGTAGCCAAGATAAGCGCCAAGTTCAAGCGTACACTGAAACTGTTTTGGTCCTACAAATAAGCAAGGAGAAAATGATTCTGCAATTGTCCATTATTCCTGCCAATTTGGACTGTCCGAGTTTCAAATTTTGTGTGGTAACCCAACGGACTAATGGATAGGTGAAGGTAAAGGCTCTAACTGCAGACACTTTTTAACAAGCTCATTGTCATTAAACATACCCGAGAAATCCACACAAATCAGCATCTAAAAATGAAGTTCTTAGCCTATGGACTACTAACGAAATAAAGTCACTGGCCAGCCAACAATCTTCAAAGTGTCTTCTAATGTTAAGGCTGAAAGGTCCACAGGAACTTTATACTTTGACTGTTCCTTCTCTTTTAGAAGTACATATATACGAAAACAAAAATACTTGAATAATCAATTTTTGAAAGCAGAAACGGTTCGCCTTCATAAGATAGAAAGAGAGCAGTTGTATCAGAATTTGCAATAACTAAAATGTCATCATATTGGATATTAAATATCTTTTATGGCTTTCGCGATCTAACCGTGAAAGACGGACGGACGGACAGGCAGACCACAAAAATACTAATAGCAGATTGTTTTCGTTCAGTTAATTTATTTTGAAAGTAAATGAAAGAAACGTAACCAAGCCTATTTTTATAGACATTCATAATCTTTGATTATCTCCCTTATACCGAATCAAAAACCTTAATTGTCAGCGAATCATGCTGAGAGTTACTCCCTTAAAGCACGTGAGAGGAAGGAGCATTGAGTTTTAAGGTCTCCTTGTCCCCGTATAAGGACAGCCCTAGTGTCGGACATGTACCAGTTATCTATCTATCATATCCTTACCCCGATCGTCTTTCATGCAGGACTCGGCATTCATAAAGAATGTGTTCTATTGTCTCGTCGTCCTCCATGCAGTGGCGACACCGTGTGTCGTAGTTGTCTCTTATTGGACAGTGACGCACTTTTGAGTGGCCACCACGCATCCTTTCTGTCTGGTCTATTCATTGCTCTGTGGAGCTCACGCCCTTATCCGAAGAATCCAAAGCGCTAACATTCTTTTGTCGGCCTGGGATCTTACACTTTGGTAAGTGCACGGCTCATCACGGACGAGTGCCGTCTGGACCGTGCTTTCTGCAAGGTGATCGGTCAAGTCGTTGCCAACCACGCCACAATGGGTGGGTACCCATTGAAATTAACTTTCACCTTCTACCTCCGATTGGCTATGCGCTTCTGTAAGTCATTTAAGAAGAATCAATTGTATATTCACTTGCAATAATCGCACTCTTAAATGTGTGTGTGTGTGTGTGTGTGTGTCTACGCACCTGTAATACATAAATGGTGTGACAGTGAAGGTGTACGAGAACATATGTATAGTTCTAAAAGAATAAAATGTATTACGACTTTGCCTGTATATCACATCAGTTGTGAAGGGTGCAGAGTCTGGCTTGTAGGCTATTCAAAGTTAAATTGTTTAAACCAGTGATGCCCAACCTAATTCGGTCTGCGGGCCAATTTGATTTGCGACACTGGTGTCGCGGGCCACAAAAGATGAAAAGAAAAATCGAAATGAAATTGACTTTAAACCAATTTTATTAGAATCCCGAGAATCTAGTTCTTATTTATTATTTGTTTATATGTTTATTAGTCGAATAGTTTCAGTTTATAGGAAACAAACTTCTGCATATCATGCTGGATAGATAAGCCGTCAAGTCTGAGCACTGAATCGAGATTCTCGTCCATGAAACGATGATGTAACATTGGGCTTCGTCAGTTTCCTCACTGAAGACGTTGGTTCACACACATCAGTGCTTGTAAACATTGGGATCATCCTTATTGTTGGTTCTCGGAGAGATTTGAAACAATTTTCTCATGACCAAAAAAAAAGCACCACCTAGAAATCCATTGTCTGCATCGCTTGAAAATGTCAAGCAGGTGGGGTTCTGACTTTGCAAGTTAATCAGTTCCTGTTAAAGATCTATCGGGGGTATTTGACACATCACCGCAAATGGATTATCGAAAAGACAGATTTCATTGAAAAAAAAATGAAAACCCAAAAACTTTTAGTTGAAAATATTCTTCAATAGCCTTAGAATCGGCTTATTTATTCTTTTGACAAAGACATATTTAGCTGCTTATAATGTTGTGGAATGGTACAGGTAGAGAAATGACAAGGTGCACCCTTTCCGTGTGCTGAATGAAGAGTTGTAATTTAGTTTGGAAAGCGCTAATATTAGCATAGACACATGAAGAAAAATCAACATTTCATTCAAATGTAGTTTGGCACTGAGTTCATTCAGATGTGACGTGATGTCGTGATTAGGAAAATTGCCTAATCTCTCAATCATGAGGGGTCGTTTAGCTGAGACACTTGCTTTAATATCTGTGTCAAAAAAAAAATAAATATATATTTCATGTCTTAAATAAAAAAAAAAAGGTTTTAGTACCGGTACCTCGTCACATGGCCCAGATTCAAAACCTTGCTACAGGGATTGTGTTGGTGAAGCCGCAGACGCTCGGTTCCAGTTCAACAACTTTTCTAATAACTCTTGATGCCAGTCCGATTTGACATCCGTCCATAATTATGGCACCATTAGTAGTCACTCCCACGACTTTCTCTCACAAAAGAGAAATATCTTCTGTGAACAGGGCCCTCTAGGTGGTCCCATGCATCCTCCTCATATCTACTAGTACCTCTGTCATTTCAACATGACTGTTTGTACCTCGAATGCCAAGCGTTGAGCGGTACTGAATACATTCGTTTAATATTAGACAGCCACATTGTCTTTGTAAAACTAATATGTTGCCTTATTATGCTCCACAAAAAAAGTAAAGATGTGTACATTAAAGTGTTTAAGGCCATGGTACCAGTCAATCGAAGGAGGGATAGATGCATTTTTCAACTTTTTTTTTTGAGGGACGATGATTCTCTACACTTTGTGCCGACGTTTTGGCGGGCCGGATAGAATTACGTCGCGGGCCGGATGTGGCCCGCGGGCCGTATTTTGGGCATCACTGGTTTAAACAATTAAACAATAAAATACAATGTATTGGAATTAACTCTAAGGGAGGTAATCAAGTTCAACATTTTGTTTGTGATGTTGCAAATAGTCTCCCTTTTTGCCAGCATTTTTCGTTGAGAATGTTAAAAAAAAAATAACATAAAATTTTATAAAATATAAACTTAAATATATAATTTTAAAGTTAAAAAAATACTTAAAAAAAAAATAATAAATTATATTAAGACAATTTAATAATAGTAATAATAATAATAATAATTTGTATTGTCCGTTCGGTTACTCCTTGTACCATTGCTACATTACGCCAAACAAAGCATTATAACTATAAAAAAAACATGATGCATACAATCACAACCAGATACAACAATCAGGTTGGATCAATCACATACTATCCACTCTATAGGTCGACAATAACAATTACAAATCTGCGCGAAAAAAATATTTTTTAAATGTTGTTTTTGTTAGGCGCAATTTTATGCGTCAGTTGTCTCAATACGCTATGATCCTATCAGTGTCTGGATAGGGGACGAAGAAAGAAATAGGTATCTGCGTCAATGTTACGTGATCGCTTATTCAATTTATAGCACCACATCCGTCAAGTACAATTTCTTTCCCTTGTTCGAGCTACAAAACAAAATAGTTTATTATCAATCGCCAATTAACTAATTGATTCATTTTCTTTTAATTCTTTTGCTGTCAGGTAAAAGTAATATAAAAGGAAATAACGTGTACAGCCTTTTACCAGACAGACGGACGGACAGACAGAGTGAAGAAATAAGCTTTGTAAGAAGTACATAAAAAGAATTGTTTTTAATGTATACATTTCTTAAAGTCATAAAGACAATTGATGAACTAAAAGACTTAAAATACATCTTTATCACAAGAAAGAAAGGTGTAATGCATTGCAAACAGAAGTGATTGTGATCAATGTATGATTGTGACAGATTTATGATTGTGACAGATTTATGATTGTTTTAACTAAACTGTTTAAGCTTTCGCTTATATGTTTTTAGAAGAATATTTTCTAGTTGACGCTAGGCGCTCAGTAAACACAACATTTCTCTAACCGGGTGTCAAACCTCGAGCCCCATTGTTAGGTATTAAAAACGAAAAGAGCGATAGATTAATAGTACAATTAAAACGGGTTTACCCGATTTGTTAAATGAATGGGATTATAAAGTAAACAATTAAACGAAATAATTTTTAGTACGCGATTCATGAATGAATATAGCTTTATCTCAACACGGCTTCGCAGCTCTCGTAAACGAATGTATTAAAAATGCTTTAGAAAACCAAATTCGAATGTTAATTTGATCAAAATATGAAATGAATGGACTATAATTAGTATGTTTATGTGTTAAAGTATAAAACTATTCGTGCGAAGAGAAGTTAGAGTTGAATTAGAGTTTTAGACCTAGGAATGGAAAGATGTGTAACATGACGGTATTATCTAATGAAAGAATGTTCGTCAGGTAATATGTAGTCACAGATATAAGGAACTAATTTATGTAAAAAATGGTTTTGAAACACAAATTTGAAGGTTAATTTTATTATAGAATTAAATCAATGGACCTTCTTTTGTATTTTCATGCGTCAAAGTAAAAAAACTATCTGCGCAAAGTGTATCTCTAAAAATTATATTTAGATCTAAATCCTTTCGATCTTTTCTCATGTTAACATTATGAACAAAGCTGCCTGGTCGTGCGGTTTGCGCGCTGGACTGTCGTTCGGATTTATCGACGGTCGAGGGTTCAAACCCAGCCCGCTCCATCCCCCGTCGTCCTGCGGGAGATTTTGACTAGGAAGTAAACTATCTTCAACTCTGAAGGAAAATCCGAAACATGTAAAACAACAAACAAACATAGATCCATAAATACTATAGCTTTAATAGAGTCGGTCAACTTTTTTTTTGATGGTCTTAAGTTTGTTATAGGGCTACAATACATACACTACGGTCTAAGTTAGTACCCAAGGAACATTTCTGCCAAGTTTTATCAAGATCGGTGAAACGGTTTTGATTTCTATACGGAGACATATACATACGCCTCACATTTTACTTTATATATATATATATATATATATATATATCATGGGCGTAGCCAGGATTTTTTTTCGGGGAGGGTTTCGGGGGGGGGGATTCCCCCCTTACCCCCCACCCCGCGGAAAAAAAAAATATATATTATATATACATATGTGTGTACATAATTAATCTTTATTACATTCTGACCCTTTCGGAAGACGTTTATTGTTTATTGTAGACTCCCCGCCCTTGCTAGCAAGGTGGTCTGGGGGAGTCCGCAGCGCTCCCCCAGCGCGGGGCGAAGCCCCGCCGCCGAGCACTATTTCTGGTATTGAAAGGCAACAAAATGCATATTCTGAGGTATCTACAGTGCATTATCTTGCTATTAAAAAGTTTTATTTCAAAAACCTAATGTGCTATTCTTACTGACTTAGACCTTCTCGCGCTGTTCGAAAGAGGAAACACGCTTGGCGCCGATGACCCACTCCAGACCCCTAATGATAAACTTACTGCAAAAGTTATCTCCTTAAATGATGGTGTGTGTGGGGGGGGGGGCGCACTACCGACACAAGGTTGAGAACTCGTATTTTGCGTAATTCATTTTGTGTGAGAACATGTCCCGCAAAACCTCATGCGAGGCTCTGTCACAACCTTACTAAGTTTGGCATATGATTTCTTTGATTTAGACCCGATCTCTATGACTGACTCCTAAAATCTGTCTTTGTTGAGACACATTTAATGACTTTCAATTTCGGCAGAAGACTATTCACACTTTATTAATGGAGCCCAAGCCACTGGTAGAAATTTGTAACCTTTCTTGACTACGCTCTTGGAATTACATGCCTGTATTTCGCTTTAGATTTTATATTGAAAAGGAAAGTTTTTTCGTCAAATCATCTGTTGAGGGGTTATAAACTAAGAAATCTCTGGAGTTTTTTTTGTTTTGTTTTTAATTCAAAACCTCATTTAGCTACGATCCTAGAATTTGGTGACTAGTTTGCTTTAAAATAATATTGAAGAGAGAGGTTTTCAACTCTAAACGCTCTGTAGGGGAATTTTAAACTCAAAACCATCTGGAGGGGTTTTAAACTTTAAAGAAAAAGCCATCTGGAGAAGGGGGATTTAAACTCAAAACCCGTTTGGCTACGCTCATAGATTTAATAGTGTGTAATTTGCTTTTTTTTTATATTGAAGAGGTACTTTTTAGCTTCAAACCCCAACTGGAGGGGAGGGGGGTTTAAACTCAAAACCCCTTTGGCTACGCTCATAGAATTTTTAGTGTGTAATTTGCTTTTTTATATTGAAGATGGGGTTTATCGTAAATGGAGGGGGTTTTAAAATCAAAATCTTCCTCAACTGTGCTGTTGGAATTTGGGGTTTTTTTTTTTCATTTTTTTTTTGTTTTGTTTATAGAAGAGGGGGATTTAACTGCAAAAACCTCTGGTAGGGGGTTTAAAATTCAAAACCCCCTGTAGGGGGTTTTAAACTCAAAGCCCCCTGGTAAAGGGATTTGTATCTCAAAACCCCCTGATAGGTGTGTTTTAAATCTCAAAACCCCCTGGTAGGGGGATTTAAACTCAAAACCCCCTGGTAGAGGGTTTTTAACTCAAAACTGCCTCGGCTGTGCTGTGGTAAGTGATGATTTAGTATTAAAATCTCACCTAAAATAAACAAAATGAAAGCAAAAATCAGTGACTTCATTCCGTTCCCCCCAGGGGGGGGTTTCATTTCGGGGGGGGGGGGGGGGTTGAACCCCAAGAACCCCCCCCCCTGGCTATATATATATTATAAAAGTATTAATAATTGGAACAAAATTTTAATTATTAAGGCTATAACTTATCTTCAGACAGCTTATGGGTGCAGATTTATTTACAATGTAACTAGTATCGCATTAAGAAGTGAATCGGATACGGACAGCAAAGTAGGCATGGGCGTAGCCACGAATGTTTTTCGGGGGTGGTGGTTTGGGGGGCGGGGGGGTAGGCTTTTCTCCCCCCCCCCCTTTGGCTAAACAAAAATTATATATATGTGTGTGTGTGTGTGTGTGTGTGCTTGTGTGTGTTTATATAAATTATCTTTATTACATTCTGACCCTTCATTCTTTCGGAATATGTTTATTGTACACGAGAATAGGTTCTTCCTGAAGTTAGTGGAAAAATAGTAGACTTCAATTTGACAGCAATGGGGTCTGGGGGAGCGCTGCAAGCTCTCCCAGCGCAGGGCGAAGCCTCGCCGCACGCACTATTTCCGGTATTGAAAGCCAACAAAATACATATTCTGAGGTATCTAGATGCTGCTATTAAAAAGTTTTATTTCAAAAACCTAATGTACTAATCTTAATAACGTAGATCCTCCCGCGACGTTCGACGCATTGGGTGGAAAGAGATCTCCACAAAAATATCTCACTGGCAATGTCTGAAGCCTCTTCCCACCTGCTCTGAGGAGCTCCATGAAAGTGTGGCACCAAGTTGTCCCTGTTTGCACTCTCCTCCATGAAAGAGTGTCGTGAAGTTGTACCAGGATGTCCCTGTTTGCGCTTTTCTCGTAATGTCCTTCATGTCATCGCACCTCTTTATATGCGTAATTCAATTTAACGGAGAACATGTCCCGCAAATCTCATTTCTACGCTCTGTCACAACATTACTTATCTTCTTATCATAAATAATACAAACGTTACTTCAAAAAGAAAATGATTACATCCTACGCGTCATTCATTCAGTCATGCATATTAACCAATGACTTACTAAGGGGTCGACTCCCAGTTCGGCATAGGATCTTCTTAATTGAGACCTGATCTCTATAACTGACTCCTAAAATCCGTCTTAGCTATCTTTCTTGAGCCACATTATCTATCTATCTATCTATCTATCTATCTATCTATCTATCTATCTATCTATCTATCTATCTATCTATCTATCTATCTATCTATCTATCTATCTATCTATCTATCTATCTATCTATCTATCTATCTATCTATCTATCTATCTATCTATCTATCTATCTATCTATCTACGTGTCTGTCAGTCCGTCAGTTTGCCTGCCTGCCTTTATATGTGTCTGTATATCCGTCAGTCCGTAGATCCACATTCTAAACATGAATGAAAAATAAATGTCAAAGCACATAAAGGAAGGTTTTTTTTTGTTTACCTTTCCCGACTTGCACTTATCTTACTTAGAGAGAACGTGGGTTCTTAAGCTTTGAAAGAGGAAACACGCTTGGCGCCGATGACCCACTCCAGACCCCTAATGATAAACTTACTGCAAAAGTTATCTCCTTAAATGATGGTGTGTGTGGGGGGGGGGGGGGCGCACTACCGACACAAGGTTGAGAAAACACTGCTTTGATTATACGTATAACAAATGATACTATTTACTATGAAAGTATTCAAACACTAATGTAAGCATTAGGTTGGAGTATTCAAATGTGTGGGTCATTCACTTGTTCAACCGATAAGTACGAGTGGTTTTTTAAGAGAGAATAATCATTTTTACAAAGCTTATATCATCCATTCACTCTGTCTGTCTGTCTGTCTGTCTGTCAGGTACAAATATTTTACACGTAGGTTCTCCCATTTCCCATTTCACATAGTAATAAACAAAAATGTAAACAAATTTACTTGGGAATATTCATTTTGTTTTTCTTTTTATTTAACAGCGCATTAGAATAACCCCACAGCAAGAATTCAAAAGGTTACAAAGACAGTTTGTGTGGAAACACAAACTCAAAATCGGCCCCCAAAGTGTTCTACCAAGACTAGAGTCTTGATCAGGATTCGAACACGGGACTTCTGGTTCCAAGTGCTTTACCACTCAGCCACAGCATCTCTATACATTCATTTAGCGTACACCTATAATTAGTGGGTGGTACCGTTGCAAGGGTGAGCGAATGGATGGTTAAAAAAAAATAAGCTCGAAATGAACGTAGACAAGACAGAAATAATTAAGATTGGCACTCGGAACAACGTCTCAAAAGTTGAAAGCACAGATTCTCTTTTTATCACGAACTGCCATGTTCCTTTTGTCCATGTAGTGCGGAATCTTGGAGTTTTCTTCGACTCAACACTATCTTTCGACCCAAATATAAATCAGCTCTGCAACGGTCTTTATCTGCAGCTGCGCAGATTAGGCCAGATCAGACTTTATTTATTTAACAACGCAGTCAACAAAAACGCTAGCTGTGGCATTCATACTCTCCCGCCTTGACTACTGTAACGCCGTGCTAGCAGGTATACCCGATGACAAAATAGCCAAGCAGCAACGAATGCAGAACAACGCCGCACGAATAGTCCTTAGAAAAACAAGACGAGATTATGCTACTTGGGCACGCTCCGTTGGCTTCCCGTGAAAGCGAGAATCGATTACAAGGTCGCCACACTTTGTCATCAGTGTATATATAACAATGAGATGCCTTGTACCTTAGCGAACTGATTACTCCATATGTCCCCCAGAGCCTCGCGCTCAATGGACTCAACGCTTTTAGTGGTGCCACGTTTTTCCCTCAAAAGCTACGGTCTGCGGGCTTTTTCGGTGCACGAACCAAAGTTTGGAACTCACTCTACATTGATCTCAGACAGACAACATGCTACACCACTTTCAAAAAGAACATTAAGACCTATCTGTTTAAAACTTTTTTAGATTAGTTTGTCATTGTATCTGTTGTGTTTGTGTTTGTAATGTTATTACAGCGCATTGAACCTACATTTTTTTATTGTTAACAGCGCTTGATAAATAAAATTATTATTATTATTATTATCAATATTATTAAAAAGACAAGTGGTTAAAAAGATTTTCAAATGCGATTAAAACATATAGCATGGAAAAACTAGACAGAAGTGCTAAAAAAAACCCCACAGGAAATGGGGATAAAGACATAGAGGTTCAAAACATATAAAAAAGGTGAGACCAGGAGTATTACAAACTTTGAGCATTAAGTAGACCTGCGTCAGTGCGACACACTATGAAAGAATCCCTGAACTGGTTCTTGATCTATCAGCTGATGAAAAGTTAAGTTTCCATAATCTTTGAAAACGAAAGAATGGAATTAATCATGCTCAATCATGCTTCAATGCAATTCTTTTCTTTGAAATATTTACACAGAGTTTGACACTAAACCAAAAAGAGTGCTTGAAATTTAACTTTTCAATAAACTCTGTAAGTTAAGTTAGAAAAAAATTCTGTTGGTATTTCAAATAATTATAATAAGGAGTTTTCGAATATTCTAGATTTCTACTGCGTTGGTTATTGCAAGGTGTTGAAGATTGAGTTGAAGATGTTGAGTTGTAGTTGGCCGTGGAAAGTATGGATCCTTATAGTAGCATTACAAGATGTAACGAAGGTGCAACTTCATGTTATGTTTAATATTGTTATGGCACGATTAGGAATAAGTTATTTGTTTCAGAAAGAGGGGAAGTTTTAACTTAGAGACAATGACGTGACTAGTTAAAACAAGATTAGGTTTTAGGCAGAGCGAAATGTCAGCCGATGTAAACAGACTACTTCCATGACGCCTCAGAGATAGGAAGCTTGTTAGGAACGTAGAGAGTTAGATGACATTCGACGGTTCCCCTCGTTAATATTAAACTTCTTTTTCGACATTCAGTATCAGCGTCGACTAACTTCTATCGATTGTTCGGTCTTTCGCAGGTGTTATTGGATTTCGTTGAGTGTTAACTCCGTTTGATTATTTTGCATCAGACACCGCGGAAGCGCCTAACACTGTTATATGACTAATGTATGACATTATATTGTGCTACTTCATTGGCCATGTCTTTGCTAGTTAATCTTCACTCTTCATTGTACATGTCCATAAGTGCTTGTTCTTTCATAATTATGAACTGTTGTAGTGGAATTTTTGGATTGACTAATTTGATAGACTGTCAGAGGGCACGGGCAGACGAGCCAAGGTTTGAATTATACAATCGCTCAAAGAAATCAACACTCTAAGTAGTAATTTAATAGAACAAAACAATGTAAGCATAGCTTTATTAAACTGAATAGCGAAAATAACTACACACAGAGTAGAAGTCAAGATACGGACGATCAATAGGGCGCTATCACACATGACTTTTGAAATGGCAGACAATCTCACCTGACTTTTGAAATGGCAGACAATCTCACTTGACTTTTGAAATGGCAGACGATCTCACTTGACTTTTGAAATGGCAGACAATCTCACCCGACTTTTGAAATAGTAGACAATCTCACCTGACTTTTGAAATGGCAGACAATCTCACCTGACTTTTGAAATGGCAGACAATCTTACTTGAGTTCTAAAATATAAGCAACCAGGCAGCCAGCCGTAGTGACCAGTGAATACTTGTCCTCCCCCCTCCCCTCTTGTTTTTTCGTGGGGTGACTATCCGCAGAAATAAGAGAGTGATCTTTCCTTTACTTCCTGCTCGTCCAAACTGTTGAGGGAAGATTAGAATTATATAGATAGAAAGATAGGTCACTAGATCTAGGGGTGACTATCGATATAAATAAAAATATTTATGACACATTTTTGTTCATTTGTTTTGTCATATTCCTTCTCTTTGTTCCACTTTTGAGCCTCAGAACTACTTACCACTGAAAAGTTTCTTCTTTTACCCCATGTAATTGTGATGGTGTAAGAAATTTCCATACATCACAAAAGAACATAAAACTAAAATGTTATGTAACCTTGGTTAGGCCAATATGCATCCTCTGTTTGGGACCCCTGAACTCAAGGGAATATTAAGAAACTGGAACAAACACAAAATAGAGCAGTGAGATTCATAACAAACAAATATTCACATTTGAATCACCAAAATCACTAAATTTAGAAAGCCTTCAGGATAGAAGACTCAAAAGTAAAGTAGCAAATATACATAAAACACTGAACCATAATCTTCAAATACAAAAACAAAATCTAGTAAAATACTCAGACAGACACAAAGATAAAGGCACATTCCTCGTTTCATATGCTAGGACATATTTGTACAAATGCTCCTTCTTCCCTAGTGCTATTAGAGCATGGAATGGGTTGCCTGAGCCAGCCTTGAAAACCAGTGACTTGGCAGAATTTAAGTCATTGGTTAACAAGCATGACTAGATGCATGACGCGTAGGACGTAATCATCTTCTTTTTGAAGTAACGTCTGTACTTTGTAAGATAAGAAGATAGTATTTGACTAATGTCTTATTTAAACAGAACTAAGAAACGTATAAGGATACATAGCATTGTGTTATTTGTCACTATTCAGAACATCTAGCTAAAAAAAAAAGGTTACGCTCGTGAATATTCGTATTAAGGTTTTACAGAATGTTCATTTCGGATTTAAAATTCAACATTCAAAATTTCAAAGTTGACTCTGCTAAAATTTCTAAAATGTAATTTATGGTTACTTGCATCCCAAGCTGTTGACATAGTATTGATTTTCTTAGCTTTGTTCTAGTTATAGATTTATCAAAAACGGTGTGTGTTTTGATTTAATTAAACAAATTATCTTAAAATTCGCATGGCAATATATGCTTTGAAGGAAGATAACTCGTCCAAATGTAGAGCTAGAAATCTAATCACATTTACCTGTCCTTAGACTGGCATGCATTTAGGTACTTGGATAAGTGTTTCAATGTTATTATACGTTACCCACATTGCAGATTTTTCTTCGGTCTTGAGAGATGGCTTTTAAGTTTTCATTATTCCTTTGAGTGCAGTTCGTCTTTGTGGTGTATCAGATGTGTCGTTGTCAAGTAGTGTGCGCACATTCCATGCGCCTATGGTAAGAGGAACTATCCTCGTCTTTTTCTTTGAATTTCGACCGCTAGAGTAGGGTTCCCGCCAACTGCGGTAGGCTGGCTAGGGTAGTTTTGAGCAGGCAGTTTTTGGGGCACCTTTTCTAACCCTGTCCTCATGCTATGGAGGTGAGCAGTGCACTCCTAAATAGGGCTGCTCAGCCACTCAGGGGGCTGCCGGACTCCACTGCTGCTCTGTGTCAGTGGTGAACGACCATATAGCCTGAGCCGCCTGTGTGCAGGGTTGCAGCTACGGCTTCCAGTGTGCCCACACCTACCGCTCCCCTGCTTGCCTGTCGCCACAGGACTTTGGTTTGGTTGTGTTGGGGAGGGGGATGACAAGTGACATGCGCTGGGATTTGGATTAAAGTGAGGAGGATTCGCGCAACACGTCGACCTCACTCTCTCGCCCTAAAGCCCGTTCTTTTCCGGGAGCAAGATTTGGTCAAGACGTCCAGGGACAAGTTTGGGTGCAGTGGATGACCAGAGACTTTCTGTGTGTCTTGTCCTGCTCTTGAGTACTCCACAGCACTGTGCTGGTACTTGCCTTTCTGTCCGATTAGTCTAGTTTTGTGACGTTACGCACAGGCCGCCAAGTCCAGACTTCACATGCTAGGTTTGACAGAACCTCAGTGTACTGAGTGCCATGGACACGTCAGATACCTTCTACCTGGTTTAGCCGGCCAGTCAAAGCCGTTTCCGGGGTGTGGCCGCTGCGCATGCTACAGCTTCTGGGAGCCACAGGTAAAAGTTGGGTACCGAGTGGGGACCAAGAGTGAGCCAAGCTACCCTCAAGAAGAGGGTACGACTGCCTGTCCACTAGAGGTGTTACCCCCCTAGATACCCCATACACCCCATATACATGTCAAATGGCAAGACAAAATACCAGATACAGAAGTCCTTCGAAGAGCGTGTCTGCATCCACACAATCCTGATGCAGTCCCAGCTGCGATGGGCAGGCAGACCACCGCATCCCTAAACGACTCTTGTATGGCCAACTAAGCGAAGGAAAACGCTCGCAAGGTGGGCAAAGAAAGCGCTTCAGGGACACCCTCAAAGCTTCTCTGAAGGCGTTCAGCATAGACCCAGGCACTTGGGAGACAAAGGCACATGACAGAGCATCATGGCGTCGCGCTGTGAAAACTGGCGCACAGGTTGCTGAGGAAAAAAGAACAACGCTGGCAGAAGAAAAACGCCAGAAAAGAAAAGCAAGGCAAACGACACTAGCTCCAGCTAGAATAACCTGCCCGGTGTGCGGCCGAACATTCCGGGCTCACATAGGTCTCACCAGCCACATGAGGAGGCACAAAACCCCAGTGCAAAGCCCTCAGCCCCCTGGATGACAAAGTGGTCATCATCGAACCACGATGGACGAACTATATATTCCTTTGAGTTCCTCGTGGAACATAGGGCCTCAGCAAAAACACGCCATTCTCCACGGTCTCTTGCTAGTTTTTTTATGGCTTCCCAGCTCTTTCCGGTCCTCTCGGCTTCCTCTAATATACTGCGTCGCCATGTTCTTTTTGGTCTTCCTCTACGTCTTGTTCCCTGGTGGTTCTCCTCTAAGGGCTGCGTAGCTCTGGTGTTGGTATCTTTTCTAAGGGTGTGACCAATCCATCTCCACTTCCTCTCTAAGAACTGCACCTCTATATTAAGTTATACTAAACTTCAATTATTTTTGCTAAGTTTATACCAACTCACTCTGTATGTCTGTTTGTCTTGTTAAAAGTATGTACACGTTATTTCTCCCACACCTATTCTTGGATCAGGCACAATTATTCATTGACATAGACAAGACACGAATCAATAAAAAAAAAGTTACCAATTAGATAATTAATTACTGGTAGTTCCTTATTTAGTTAATAACAATAAGGAAAACTAATACTTCAGTATTCAGATATATGGCTAATTAGTTGGGTCTAACAAGCTTAAAAATTGTTAACGCTATTTCTCCCTTAAGTATTCTCCGATCAAGTTTATATTTTTTTAAAAATGTATTGTGCCTTACAAAACATGAATCAATAAACACATTTCTCAATTAGTCAATTAATTATTGGTATTTAATTGTTTTGTTTGATATCGAAAAAAGGAAATAACTTGTACATTATTGGTGGATGTAGTTTTAAGGGCGAAACTCTTCTCCTTTAGTTAAGCTTTGATGTTATATTATTATATATTAATATATAGTATATATTAGTAGCCATATCATTTTTATATTGGAATCTATTTCGATTTTTCATGAAAACTAATGCAATTCTTTCAATAATTAATTATACTGTTTTATTTCACCAAAACTTTAGTTTCCGTGCAGCTTTTAAAGCAATAAATTTAAAAAGAAATGAAATCTAGATGTTTTCCCATTCAAGCTGCCATGTACCACATTTATTTTTCGAGCACAGTTTTTCAGACACTTTCTTTAGTCCAGTTTCCTATCCACAAAACGCCTTCACTTCTGTCCTTTAGGATATACAATTTTAGTGTCTTTCTAATCCCTACATCAGGCCTCACGGACTTAATAATTTGTGTTGTTACATATTTATTTGGTTTTCCTTGCTGGCTCAGGCAACTCATTACATGCTCTAATAGCATTAGTAAAAAGGAGAACTTATACACATTTGTCCTAGAATATGGAACGAAGAATGTGCCTTTATCTTTGTTTCTTTCTGAGTATAACATAAGATATATATCTAAGTCTATTCAAAATATGTAGATCTAAAACTATATGTAGATCTAAAACTATATGTAGATCTAAAACTATATTTAAATCTATAACTGCATATTGACTTCAAATTACATGGATATGTAGTTCGTCTATTGTGGTTCGATGATGACCACTTTTGTCATCCAGGGAACTGATAGCTTTGCACTGGAGTTTTGTGCCTCCTCATGTGGCTGGTGAGACCTATGTGAGCCCGAAATGTCGGCTGCACTCTGGGCCTTGCTTTTCTTATGGACTATATCAATTTTAGATCTAGACATTGTTATTATTTGTTTTTTTGAAAACACGGTCCAGTAGATCAATCTACATTTATATTTAGATATTATTGATAACATATAAAAACCTTATCTAAAAAGTTATTATTTAAATTATTGAAAATTCATTTTTTAACCTAATGTTCTGATTATCAACGTGTAGTTTTCATTGAAAGTAATGCCACCCACATCAGAGGCATATCACGTCCTCGTCACTAAGTAAAAACCTCCCCCTATTCCCGAAACAAATAACTAATTCCTAATCGTGCCATAACAGCCACACGCATTTTTTTTGGTCACGATTTTTCGTACATATTCTATGACATAGATAATCTTGACGTCTTTGTAATCCTTACTATATTAGAAAGTGGTAAGTTAACTGCAAGCCTCCAACTAAAAGTCTTTCTTTACCTTCAGTTTCACCGGTCTCTTCGTCTGTTGGACTGTTGGGGTACCACATAAGAATTGTCAACCATCTTTCTTCATTCCTCTCCTGTCTTTTGTCTCTGAAAGAACAAAGGCAGGCATGTTCATTCTATTATGATGTCTTCCCATCGCTTTACCTGTCTTATACCCTACTTCTTTTTCCTGGTACTGTTCCCTGAAGGAAGGTCTTTGCCAAGCCTGAGGACCATGTAATATGGTCATAGAGTCCTAGTTTCCGTATTTTTGACAGTACTGTAGCAGGTCCAATCGCTGTATAAATACTGACTCTCATCTCTTCGTTAGCGATGCGGTCTTTGTAGCCTATGTGATACATAGGATCCTTTCTTCTATCCACAAGTGAAAGTTGAAACAAAAGCGTATGTTGTGTAATCTATTAGGCTCTTATTCTACCTAATGAAACATCAAAACGATAAATATCTAGGTTACTGATACATCAACAAATACCGGACTTCTCACCCGGTTCTGTTTTTCATTCTATTATTGCATCCGGTTTAAGTGGGAATTACATCCGGCACAAGCAGCAGATGGCGGGAAACGTGCTGGATGTGAAGGGAATAAGGAAAAACTTTGAATTCAAAACTAAAGTAAGTAAAGTATTTAAAAAACTTGGAACCATTCTTGTAGGACTGAGACAAAAATATAGCAGTTTAAAATTAAACTAATAAAACATCGGTACAAAAAAAAAATATAAATATCGCTTAATTTTGATCATTAACTCTTTCTCTCATAATTGACGATGTCAACGTTGATTTGACCCCATTAAACTACATAGATTTTTGGATTTATAAACATTAATTTGTGTTGTGTAAATAGAGCATGTATTCTCCTATATTTCGACACCAAACAAAAGTTATTGAAGCTCTATCAGAACAGGATAGTGAAATACAAATGAGCAAACTGAATAATACTATTGAAATGACGAAAGTAATTACGGAGAGAAAGAGTTAATTCATTTCTGCCTCTAGTCTCGTCTAGGGCATGGGCCACCAACCATATTTCTCTATGTGTCTTGGTTATTGGCAAGTCTCTACAACTGTTGTTTGACAGAGACAGTGAAGAATTCTCTTCGAATTTCTTATTGAGTTCATATTTGGAGAACAAGACCAGGTAACGGAAGTAGTTTAATGACATGTTATAAAAATAACATTGTTGATACTCCGTTGTTGGTTTGTACCCCAGACAGTTAGTACAACTAAACCGATATAGGCTTATTATATTTTGACTTAACTTTAATGAACTCACTCTGTCTGTAGGGTAAAGTTTGTTCACGTTATTTCTCCCACACCTGTTCTCGGATCAAGTTGAAATTGTGTGCAATTTTTTTTTTACCTAACAACACAAAAATCAATTTAAAAAATAACAATTAGTAGCTAATTATATTAAGTAATTTATTATTTTGTTAGGTATCTTGAAGAAGGGAAAAAAATTGTACTTCACTGAAGTTGTGGTATAAGTTGAATTAGTCTCCTTTATAGGTCGCCGCTTTTAAGAAAGTGTGAAACTAACAATAGACAACTAATTACTCTTCTATTTTCATAAGCAAATCACTATCAGAAGGGTTAGCATGTCGGCTTGTGGAGGCCGTGAGTTCCAGATTCAGGCGTTGAATTTTATTGAGAAAGCTAAAAGCATATAATAGCGCTTAACAAAAATAATTGGTAAAAATATGTCTAATAGCACAGCTTTATTGTTGTTGGTCTAGATTTATAACAAATTTAATGATCTAAACTAATTGATACAATTATACTTTGTATAAGCTTTTTTTAAAAATTATTTGTTATGTTTTTTCCTGTTTCGTTATATAACTTTAAAAAAGCTTGAACTGGCCTCGAACATACTTATTTAGTTAACAAATAGTCAATATAACTTTTAATAACGATATGCACAGATTCAATTTGAGATGAGATGTACTTCTAATAGTACAAAAATTGATATAATTTCAGACAAAATCTCTCTACAAAAACACGTCTTTACTGTCAAACGTCTCTGAGTCGTCTCTGGTTCCAGTCTCCCCCTCGTCACCTCTTAAAATAAATTATGAAAGACCCTAACCAAAAACTAATGCGCCCTTTTTTTTTTTTATCTTGACCTTGAACACACACACACATTCCATAACTAACTAAAATCTATTTTCTAAATATTTCATTCTAAGTACATCGAGTGCTTTGAAGATTTATCTAGAGAATGTCTGGGTTTTTTTATACTCAACTTTGGTCAAAATTTGATATTGAAAGTATCTGTTTCACAGGCTAGTACTTTACAGATTTATTTGATTGTAACTAAAACTGTTTCATACTAAGAATATTGTACATTACAATTAATACTCTTCAAAAATGTTATAAAAGATACAGCTACAAGAATAAAAGTCCGTATTATTTCTTTATTTCGGGCTTATTGTTTTTAAAATACATTTTTCTGTGCTTTATTCATATTCGATGTGCTTTAGGAGTATAATTGATATTGTAGTGTTTTTTTTTTCCTCAATGCATAGCCAGGGTTTCTTTCTGAGAGGAATTTCTTTTTTTTTTTCACACATACCCTGATGGAATTTGGTATTTGGTAAGTGTGGGGGGCAGGAATGTTGAACGTCATCTCTACCGGAACTCGTTGACTGTAGTTTGCTTTACTTTTTCTCAGGCTGTTGCTTCAATTCTTGTACATATACTATATTCAAGTCCAGCGACTGACACAGAAGTGTGTACAATACTACCAGGGGGATTATCTTATATCAGGTAGGGGTCAGTGGAACTCCGAACCCCTTCTCCCTGAATACGCCCACGATTTTTTCTATCCGGTATTAAGTGTCAGTTTAAACATTGTAAATGTGAATGTCGCTGGAAGTCACGTTTCGGGGTGTGACAAAAGGTAAGTCTCCAACAGTATAAAATGACACAGCGTGATTCTTGAATGGGTCAGTTCCTACTTGTCTTGTGTCTTTCGCTTTAGTCTACGGGCTTAGTGAGTGCTTCATTGAAAGATAAACACAATTTACTGGACTATGTGGTACTTACTGCTGGCTACAGTGATCATCGCTGGATGCCAATGTGTCTATGTGATTACTTATTTTTATACTTTAATATCTACATTTCTTGCCAACTGTTTTCCTCTGTTAAATAAGAAAGCTTCCAACTGTCGCGGGTAACACGTTTAAGAAACTCCTACCCCCCCCCAAAAAAAAAAAAGTAGAAATTAAAAACGTTATGTACCCTCTTTCAGACCCTGCAATCTAGATCTATGGCGCAGGTGATGTAAATGTCATCCGTTTTTTGGCCATCGGTTAACGACCAACGTAAGGCAGGTTCTCATCAGAGCTGGATGGACCGGGGGGGGTGAGGGCGTTCCCGAAATCCTAAATTAAAATGAACAGTCTTCACTGAGATTGAACCCGGAACCTCTCCTTAATTTCTCCCTTAAAGACATTGTCTTATTACTTTATCTTATTATATGCTAACTGATAAATAACATTGCATATGATTGTAGGTCTATGGAGGACTTATTTGTATCAATGCTGTGCGCAATGCACTAATGTAGCTTTACAAACTAAAGGCATTTGGCTTCGCCCGATCCGCCTGCGACTTTATCTTAAAAAGTGTTCTGAATAGGAGTAATTGTATCTTGTGTTTCCTTTACTTAAGTTAATAAGTCAATTATTTGGTTAATCTCTCAGAAATAAAGTAAATCTTGTTTAATAAGAAAGATTGAAATTTTCCACCTCCTAAAATATGAAAATTTTATATGCCGAAAGAAAGATGTTTAGTATTTACAGTAAATGAAAACAGTTATTAATATAGGTACATAATAAGGTGGGGAGAACATTAAACCTTGGAGGGGCCTCGTCATATCTAGGAGGGTTATAATCGGGGATGAAAAGAATCTAACTGGGGTGGGGGGTGAGATAAAGTAAGCATTAATATTGACCAAGTGTTTTATTCTTCATCTACAAAGAAACAAAAAAGAGACCCAGTCTTTATACGAACATATGTATATAGGCGTCTCAATGTAAATAAAAATTAATAATTTCTATGACATTAAAACAGTTAAAGTTGTTTTTTTTATACTCATGTAGCTAAAATTATTTTGATACGCATATGAGGCACCATTTCCATCCGGGCACCAAAATCATTTGCAAGCTTAATAAATAATCTCTCTATATATAAATAGTTAAATACATAAATACAGATAGATGTGTGGATTCGATAGATAGATAGATAGATTAGATAGATAGATAGATAGATAGATAGATAGATAGATAGATAGATAGATAGATAGATAGATAGATAGATAGATATTACTTTTATGTCTAAAATACTTCGCAGATATATGAACCGAACCTGTATCAACCAACAGATATTTGGCGAGATGACTTCAAACCTGGAGGTTTTGAACCTTTTCGACCGCCAGTCTATTCTAAACGCGAGGAAGAGAATGGCAAGGTAAGTTGTACCATTTGGCTACATACTAAGGTTTTTTTTTTAGTTTTGACAATGAGAAAAAAAAATTGCTAAGGTTAAAAAGAAATAGTGTATTATACCTTTCCTTTTTTTTTAAATACAGTTATTTTAAAATATAAAAGTAGCCGGTTAAATGTAATTTACAACTGGACCACATATGTAATATACTAACCAGATGTATCCAACGCGTTAAACGTTCGTTTGTTATATTATACGTTGGAAAAAAATGTTTGTATATTGTTGTTTGTCTGTCAGCCTGTCTGTTAATTTTAGATATTATTAAACAATAATTGATGTTTAATATCCAATTTTATCTTAACCTGTATTTTGTTTGAAATAAAACCTACATTTGGATAACGAAATTTTATTATATTGTATTAATTATGTTATGCTATTGTAATTGCGCAATTATCAACGCACTCTGTCTGTCTGTCTGTCTGGTTATTTTTTTTTATACGTTATTTCTCCCACTTCCCATTCTCGGATGAAGTTAATATTTTGCACCCTTAATTCTTTTACCTGGCAAAGTAAGAATCAATAAAAAAAATTAACAATTAGTTAATTGACAACAGGTAATTAATTATCTTGATGGTATTGAACATGGGAAAAAAATTGTACTTGACTGATGTGGTTGTATAAGTTGAATTAGCCCCCATTTTACTTTACTCGATAGTTTAAAACTAACAATAGATAACTATAATACATTCTATCTTTATAAGCACTTCTCTAGTACAGTGTCGCGTGTAATCTTAAGGAGGCTAGAGCCCCTGAGTTCGAATCCCGGTCGTTCATTTTTTTTTAATAAATGCGTTTTAAAAGCAACCACGGTAACGTTTACCTAGACATCCATTCTCCTCCTCCCCCCCCCCCCCCGCATCGCTTTTCCAAGTTGTCCAGACAAGTGGGTGGATCATAGCGAATAGAGAAAGTCAACCATAAATTCATGAAATTGCGCTAAACAAAAACAATTGACAAAACATATTTTTTATTGCACAGATTTACTATTGTTAGTCCTGATTTATTACAAATTTAATTACATGACTGAACCAAACTGATTGATACAGATACGATCAATAAAAGTTGTTTTCTTTTTAAAGTATTTTCTTTATTTTCTTGTTAATTGTCTTTTACTGTTATTACCATTTGTAATTAACAGTGCTCAGTGGATTCTTACCAGAGTATAAAGTCACAGGGTTGTTAGGGCTCTTTTGCGATTCCCGCCAGTTTAATGAACAAGGAACTTAGGTCCTGATTTAGTAGTGTATTGGAGAGTGCCACTTAAAGATGTTTTTGCTTAGATCGGATGTTTCGGCATACTTCAGCTGTTTGAGAAGGAGAAGGCTACTTTGTGGGGTGACATTATTTCGGCCATGACCCTTGACCCATGTGCGGGCCTTCACCTTGATATTTCTATAAGGTGATCATTAAATGCTTCCTGAATGAGGAATATCTTAAAAATACAGTGGTACGACAATGTAGAAAACACCGAACTGTGGAAGATGAGTGGACAGAAAAATATAGAGGTAAGGAGAGAAAGTGGAGATAGATTGTTCACACCATTAGAAAAGATACCAACAACAGAGCTAGACAGGCCTTCGAGTGGAAATCTCAGGGAACAAGTCGTAGAGGAAGACCAAAAAAAAACATGTCGACACAGTTTACTAGATGAAGCCGAAAGGACAAGAGCTGGGAAGCCATTAAAAAACTAGCAAGAGACCGTGGAGGGTTGCGTGATTTTACTGAGGCCCTATGTTCCATGAGAAATGCAAAGGTAAGATGAAGATGATAAATGAGTGAGGTCATACATGTATGTCAAAAGAATGATTTAAAAAGATTGCGCCAATACCACTTCACTAAAGTAGAAAACAACAACTAAAAAAAAAAATTTTTAAATTGATCCCTAGCAGGACACCAGTGTTGTATTTCACTTTTTATGCGTTACAAGTGATCAATGTGGTACCACCAGTAGCACGGATACAAGCACGCCGATGTGCATGGCGCTTTAGGATGTCCCCCATCCACTGTGTTGGCCGCAGCTGTTATTCGATCGTTCATGTCCTTGATATTTACTGAGAAGGGCTGCGACAGAAAACTTTATCTTGACATACTCCCACACAGACAAAAAACGTGGCACACAGTGAGGTCCGGGGACCTGGCAGGCCAAGCTAGTGAATGGTCTTTAGCACCTCTTCTATCAATCCATCTGCTAAGGGGGTCCCCATTCTGAGGGTAAATTTAACAAGTTATTCCCCTACAAAGACAAATTGAAATAGACACCCATTTAAACAAGGATAAGCCTGTATCAAATGACCACTAATTCAGTCCATATAATGCTTTCGATGCGTGATGATTTTAACGCATTCTTTTTTAACTATCCATGTCAAAAAATCGGTACAGTTTTAACACGGAATTTTCTTCAATTGTTCCCTTCCTGACATAGGTCCTTTATATTGCTTGATATTCATAAATTTTTCAAATTTCATTTCTTTTTTTTAATTTCTTGATATAAATTACATTTTTTCCAGGATGATTTGAATCAACGATCGCCTCTAGACACTGGAAACTTTCAGAAAGAGAAGCGAATAGTCGTAAGTAGAAAAGAGTAGAAAAGATGTTGAAAATCCGACAACATAATATTTGAGATTTTTTTCAAAGTTCTGATGCCACGGCTACTTTTTTATTTTCTGAAAGCGAAAAATTTTTTTATTTTAAATCAACTATGCATGCAGTTGTTTTTTTTCATTAAAAAATAACCATTTTTATAACTATTCACTATTAATCGTAAAAAATAAAACTATTTACCAAGGGCGATATATTCCTAATACATTTATCTAAACGGTTTTAGATTTTTTGTTACAACAACAATTAATAAGCTCTGTTTGATATTATTCACAATAGGTGCAATGTTAACAACACAGTACGATATGCTGAATACAGGAAACGTTAATTTATTGAGGCATTGAATGAGACATTTGGCCTTTTTCAAAACAATTACATCAATTATATAATCATTCAATCAATAAAACTAGTTAGGCCAGGTTCACACTGAAGTATATCTTCATAACTATCAGTTCATTTAATACATATGAATATTAACACGGTAATTATAATAGCATGAATAAACCCTGAGGTATCAAGTCTTTAGTGGAACTAACAATACAACAGTATCGGCAACACTTTCGACACGAGCACGTCTATTCTTCTTGTATAGAAGGAGATAGGGTTGTAGTTGTTGATAGTGCGGACCTTTTCAGTGGCTAATTTTGAGTCCACAAAAATTGTCTTTGTAACCTTGTTTATGGTTACATTATTGAAAACACTCTGTTTGGGGCATTGTGCCCCATTATAAATTCCCTTTGCAGCTTCTCATGAGACTAAAGAGGCTAATCCCTGACGCACAACCAGTGGCGTAGCTAGAGTATATGGTGCCTGGTGCGGTACCTCATCTTGATGCCCCCCCCCCAAAAAAAAAAAAAACAACAACTAATCAATAACATTGCAAAACCTTACTTTTTTGTTCAAAATAATATGTATTCATTAATCAAATATTGTTAATTCAAAAAAATCGCTTTTACATAAACATATTACAAATGAATTTTACGCGCTTTCTTGCTGGCAAAAGTATCAATAATTTTATCAATTTTTTCCACCAGCTCTTGTTTAATGGACAAAATGGACAAATTAGTGAGTCGTAAATTTGTCATCGTTGATCGCAAGTAATTCTTGATCAGTTTAAGTTTGGAAAAACTTCTCTCGCATGTAGCGACGTTTACCGCAATAGACAAAACTATGCAAATCATGATGACGATATTCGGGACTGAATCATCTAGCTGATATATTTTTTTATAACATTCAAGAGCTCAACAGGTCCTTGTTTTGGAAGTTCGGAGGCTGTTGATGAAACTGTGACAAACCGTTGAAGCCTCTTTCGCTCCAGCAGAAATTCGTTTTTATCAATGTCGCTAGGAGTACTATCGAGATTGATTTCGACCTGAGGATTTAATAGCTGGGAAGGCGACAAAAATTCATATCTATCTACTACATCATGAAGTTGCTCGAATCGGGTGATTATTTCTTGAACTATCCTGTCCAAGGTAGAATAAATTTCCCTTCGTAGCTCTTCTTTGTGTGTAAGTACAGAGTCGTCACTTTTCTCACCAGGCTTCTTTTTCTTATGGCCAATACGTTCTTGAGGTTCTGTACTGATTCTCAGTTCTGAGCACACGCTTTCGGCAAAGGTACTGCTGGCTTCAGCGATGTCCTCTCGATTACTACTTAAAAATGTCTTTAATGTTTTTAGTTTGAGTGAGCAGTCTTGAATAGACAATCCTTGTTTTTGAAGGTAGGCATCATTAATTTCAGTTAATACAGGAGCCCAAAATCCAAGATAGGTGAGAAAACTAAAAGACTGAATAGCAACCAATAATCCACCTGCTTCAGATGTAGTCGATGAATTTTCATCTCTGCTAGTTAATGTCTCCAGAGTTTCTATAATTTTAGAAAATGTATCCCTAACCATCTTGAAGGCTTCTCCTCTGGCGCTCCAGCGGGTCTCATCTAAACGTTTAAGGCTAGTTCCGGTTATTTTGATGAGGATATCCCAGCGGTGTCTTGAAGTTGAGAAAAGGCATGTAAACGGTCCAGTGTACCAAAAAATGTTACCAAATTGACTTCAGCTTCAGCAGCTCGAATTTATGCTAAATTAAGAGAATGGTTTGAGCAGGCAATGAATAGTGCTTTGGGATAGACTTCTAGAATACGTTTTTGGACACCGTAGTTTTGACCTTTCATGACCGCAGCATTATCATAGCCTTGACCCCTGCAGTCCATTATGTCTAAGCCATCCGAACGCAGTTTCTCTAGAATCATCTCAGCGATTCCAGCAGCATGCTTGTCCTTTGTGTCGATGAAGTCAACAAATGACTCACAAACCTGCACCCCGTCATTATTCATGACAGCATACCGTAAAATTTGGGAAGTTTGATCCAGTTTTCAGATGTCAGGTGTACTGTCAAAAATAATAGAGAAATATTTGGCTTGTTTTCTTGCTGTATGATTTGTTTTTTAGCGTGATTCCCCAATATTGTAATAAATTCATTTTGTATTTGTGGAGACATGTATGTATTCGGTCTGAAACAAAGGTTAGTTCGAAGCACATGCTCCCTCAAGAGTGGATCGTACTTTCATAGTAATTTTACTAACTCTCCAGGTTTTCGTCTCTTGTATATATTGTTCCCTACTCTCAGGTGAACTTCAAGTTCCCTTCAAGCAAGCGATGACTGAATGTGAGCTCTGCTGGTCTCATGTTTTTCTATTTTCGGGGATACCCTCCACCACTCATTGAATCCATCTTTGGATTTAAATGAAGATTTGGTACTTGATCTTGTTGAGAACAATATGCAGAGGAAGCAAAATAAGGATATCACATCCACTTTCTAAGAACTTTCTCGCCGTTTGACATTTGCCGGAAAAAACAAGCCTTTGAAAGCTTTCTAGCCTTTCCTTTTGCTGATTCTTGATGTCTATACGCGTGTCCATACGCTGAACTGTTTCAGATCCTTGAGTGACAAGGTGTATGCGAATATTATCTGTGATTACATCAGGCCAATCTTCAATGTCGTTCAGTCTAGAGTTTATTATCCTGCTTTCTGTATTGTTTACACTGTCTGATGGTTCAGCTTCTTCAGTATGAATTTTTGAGGAGTGTGCTAAAAACATGCTTGTGTACTGTCCTTTAGTCTCTAGAACCTGCGGTATGAAGTATTTTCTTCTTTTTCATCATTCAGGAAATTTTTCTGGATTCAATGATAACCGTCTCATCTTGCTTTGTTGCTTTTAATTGTTCAGTTAATTCATACCTAATAACAGCCCCCCTATAGTCGGTGGACTCTGGCAATGATGTGACTTGAAATTGTCTCGATGCTTCTTTAGACTTTATAGTCTACCCAGACCGGACAGAACCAGATATGCCGATTTCTCCGTCTGATCTTAAAATGGTTTTGAGGCGCCAGCCTGACTAATCAGCCTTGAGCACTGTTCATCATTTTTTTTACGTTACAGTATTACAATTAACTAGTTAGTTAAAAAAAACCTCGTAAAACTTATTTTAAAATATTGTCATTACAATTGAATTATTTCCAAAATTAAACTATAAAGAATCATAAAGAAATGAATATACTAAGACAATTGTTTAGAGCTAGAGTTTAGAAATATATTTGTAAACTCGATATCTAGATTAAACCAATGGACTAAACAATGAAGTAAAAAAGGTTGGCCTATCTTCTTCTTTGTATTACAGAGCATTGATCATTGTAGTAACAACATGTGCCGTGTGTCCGATATAAATGTAGTAAATTAGATTCAAACTGTTCTATAGCTTACATTGTATTGAAGAAATAGTCAAGGAGATGAAACAAAATAGCGACATGACTAGTTTATAAATCGTTAGTTCATTTTTAAAATACAGTAGTTTATGTTTGTTCGTGTCCATACAATTAATCGTTTTTACTGAAAAGCTCAGGGAAATAGGAAATTAATACACACTGGGGGGAGTTTTGGTCAGTTTTGGTGCCCCTCTCCACTTGGTGCCCTGTGCGGCCCGCACCACCCGCACATTGGTAGCTACGCCACTGCGCACAACTACGGTCACAGTTTGGGCATCTCTAAATCACCTTCGATGAAGTCCAGTAGGGAATCGGCGCCGGAGTCGCCATTATCCTGTTGATAGTTAGAAAGGCTTTTATCCAACCACCAGGCCTGGACATGGGGCTCTTCACCCCTGTCCTGTCTGAGGGCACCCATTGGTAGGCGGCCATATCGGTTGACTGAATGGGAAAACTGGGCCGTGCCGTGTACACAGCGCGCCGTCCCCGAATCTTAAGTCACCCGCTATAAGTGTCAGGGACAGCGCTAACTGCGGGGAGCTGTTGCTATTTCACCCTTCTTTCTACTTCTGGTGTGTCTATGCCAAATGCAATCCAGAACTTATTCCGTTATGCTTCCTCTCCATGTGAATCTATCCAGTGCCACTTTTTTTCCAGCTGCTAGTGTCGATTTCAAGAGTGTTATGTCACGTTTGCATACATCCCTATACCGTAAAAGTGGGCGGCCAGCGGCTCTACTGCCTTCTACTAGATTAACATACAGAATGTTTTGTGGACCCTGACCTTATGGCATTCTATAGGTGTTGATGCGGCCCGGCAGATATCTGTTGGAATTGTATTTGGCTCAGAGGTCGAAAGTGGTTAAGCACCAGTTTGGTAGTTAACTACAATTTTTTTCCTTTCAAAGGATTTTATAGTACATAAATATTTATACTCTTCACAGGCTTTTCCAGACTATTGGAAAGGTTCCAAGTGGATTGTTTCAAAACGAGAGACAATATAGACAAGTGTTTTGAACAAGGTAATAGACTTCTAATACTACTGACTAACTATATGACAAGTTACTAGACTTCTAATGCCACTGACTGACTATATGACTTTTGTAAGATTAGGAATAAAGAAAGAAAGACAGGAACGTACGAAAATGTATAACTTAATCCCTTCTCAATAAGTCAGCGGTGTCATGTCAATTTACTGCGTGACTTGCCATGCCAATTAATCAACTTACTGCGTGACTTGTCATATTAATTAGTCAACTTACTGCGTGACATGTTATATCAATTAGTCAACTTACTGCGTGAATAGCAATGTCAATTAGTCAACTTACTGCGTGACTAGCAATGTCAATTATTCAACTTACTGCGTGACTAGCAATGTCAATTAGTCATCTTAATGCCTGAATTGCCATACTAATTAGTCAACATACTGCGTGACATGTCATATCAATTAGTCAACTTACTGCGTGATTTGTCATGTTAATGTGTCAACTTACTGCGTGATTTGCTATACCAATTAGTCAACTTACTGCGTGATTTGTCATGTCAATGTCATGTCAATGTGTCAACTTACTGCGTGATTTTTTCATACCAATTAGTCAACTTACTGCGTGATTTGTCATGTCAATGTCATGTCAATGTGTCAACTTACTGCGTGACATGCCATACCAATTAGTCAACTTACTGCGTGATTTGTCATGCCAATGTCATGTCAATGTGTCAACTTAATGCGTGATTTGTCATGTCAATGTGCCAACTTACTGCATGACTTTCCATGTCACTTAGTCAAGTTACTGCGTGTGGCCAAAGACACAACAAACACACTAACACAGAGACATGAGGTGTCTCTACTTTTGACTATCTGGCAAATTATGTAAATATATAAAACAAAGAAATAGAGATTCAAATGTCACGGCTAAGCAGTAAACTCATTTAAAATTAAAGCCGTTAACTTAAAATAGGGGACCTGATCCTACTGAATGAGGAAAACAGCCAATTGAAAATTAAAGCAATTCTTAAAAGTTTGACTAATTTTTATTTTTTTCACTTTTCGTATAGTCAAATATTGCTTAATTATGACTAAGTATTTTAAAAATATTACTTAATTAATATATATATATATATATATCATGGGCGTAGCCAGGATTTTTTTTCGGGGAGGGTTTGGGGGGGGGGGGAACGCGGAAAAAATTATATATATATATATATATATATATATATATATATATATATATATATATATATATATATATATGTGTGTGTGTGTGTGTGTGTGTGTGTGTGTGTGTGTGTGTGTGTGTGTACATAATTAATCTTTATTACATTCTGACCCTTTCGGAAGACGTTTATTGTTTATTGTAGACTCCCCGCCCTTGCTAGCAAGGGGTCTGGGGGAGTTCGCAGCGCTCCCCCATCGCGGGGCGAAGCCCCGCCGCCGGGCACTATTACTGGTATTGAAAGCCAACAAAATGCATATTCTGAGGTATCTACAGTGCATTATCTTGCTATTAAAAAGTTTTATTTCAAAAACCTAATGTGCTATTCTTACTGACTTAGACTCTTCCGAGCCGTTCATCGCATTTTCCGGCAAGCTGTTTCCGCAACTCTTATTTTGCGTAATTCATTTTGTAAGAGAACATGTCCCGGAAAACCTCATGCGACGCTCATGAGCCACATTTAATGTTTTTCAATTTCGGCAGAAGAATATTCACACTTTATTAATGGAGCCCAAGCCACTGGTAGAAATTTGTAACCTTTCTTGACTACGCTCTTGGAATTACATGCCTGTATTTCGCTTTAGATTTTATATCGAAAAGGAAAGTTTTTTTGTCAAATCATCTGTTGAGGGGTTTTAAACTAAGAAATCTCTGGAGTTTTTTTGTTTTGTTTTTAATTCAAAACCCCATTTAGCTACGATTACAGAATTCGGTCACTATAGTTTGCTTTAAAATAATATTGAAGAGAGAGGTTTTCAACTTTAAACGCTCTGTAGGGGAATTTTAAAATCAAAACCATCTGGAAGGATTTTAAACTTTAAAGAAAAAGCCATCTGGAGGAGGGAGATTTACACTCAAAACCCCTTTGGCTACGCTCATAGATTTTATAGTGTGTAATTTGCTTTTTTTTATATTGAAGAGGTACATTTTAGCTTCAAACCCCAACTGGAAAAGGAGGGGGGGGGGGGTTGAAACTCAAAACCCCTTTGGCTACTCTCATAGAATTTTGAGTGTGTAATTTGCTTTTTTTATTTTGAAGATGGGGTTTATCGTAAATTTTGGAGGGGGTTTTAAAATCAAAATCTTCCTCAACTGTGCTGTTGGAATTTGGGGATTGTTGTTTGCATTTTTTTGTTTTGTTTTATAGAAGAGGGGGATTTAACTGCAAAAACCTCTGGTAGGGGGGTTAAAATTCAAAACCCCTGTAGTGGGTTTTAAACTCAAAGCCCCCTGGTAGAGGGATTTGTATCTCAAAACCCCCTGATAGGGTTTTTTAAAATCTCAAAACCCCCTGGTAGGGGGATTTAAACTCAAAACCCCCTGGTAGAGGGTTTTTAACTCAAAACTGCCTCGGCTGTGCTGTGGTAAGTAATGATTTAGTATTAAAATCTCACCTAAAATAAACAAAATGAAAGCAAAAAACATTCACTTAATTCCGTTCCCCCCCTGCGGGGGGGGGATTTCATTTCGGGGGGGGGTTTGAACCCCAAGAACCCCCCCTGGCTACGCCCATGATATATATATATATAATTTACACGTAAATCTACCTCCAGTTAAAAGGCTTTGTGAGGTCCTTTTCTTTCACACAAATTTCAGCTTTAATACGAATCGCCATATTATTATTATTATGATTAACTAGTTTTATTAATTTAACAACCAAAATTTAAATATTTTTTTTAGAGAAACTTAGCTTATGATAAGTTTAATTTATCAATTTGTTTAGATCAGTCATGTAATTATATTTGTTTTTTATCTAGACAAAAAATAATAAACATGTGTGATTAGATATTATTTTTACAAATGATTTTTTTGTTTTCTGCAAGTGCATCCTTAAGTCTCTCTCAATGCACTGTGATCCTATCACTTGTCGTAGTTGGGAAAGGGGGTGAAAGAAGAGGAGGGTATCAGCTACTATATATCCGTGATCGCTTTTTAAATGCATATTATAAATTTAAAAAAAGTCCAACTTGAATTCGAAATTGAGGGTTCAAGCCTCTTCAAGCCTATACACTAACCGCTGACCCAGCAAAGTACTTTTAAAACTAGAAGGCTTCATAGTTATCTATCATTACGACCTAAATCTCTACACAAATTATAAAGGGGACTGATTCAACGTGTACCACCACATATTTCAAGTACGATTTTTTCCCTTGTTTAAACAAAATAATTAGAATAATTTTATCAATAGTTAATTAACTAATTTATAATTTAAACAAAAAAATAGACTTGTTTTTTTCAGATACAAGAAATAATTGTGCACAATTCCGACTTGATCCGAAATTAAGTGTGGGAGCAATAACTTGGGAAAACATTCTTTTTACCAGACAGACAGAGTGAATCGATAAAAGCTTTTTTTAAAAAAAAAAACTACCATTAGCACCGATTCGGTTGTTTAAAAAAAGTATTCTACTGTCCATTATAGTTTTTATTGCTTAATTAATTAGACTTAGATCATTTCTTGCACTCACCGCATGCGCGGCGGTGTCTCCAGAGATACGTCCTCAGCCTTTTTCCAAATTGTGCCGTTATTCTTGCGTCTTCTAAGAGGGTAAGACGCTATTTTATAGGGTAAGACCCTGTTATAACATGATATCGCAATGCTTACTGGGAAGATTCTTTGTAATAATAAAGCATCACTGAAATAAATGGAATAAGGAAAAAAAAAAACATTAAAAAACTCCATCCGCCTTATAAAGTAGAAACCTTAAAAACACTTTTCTTTTAATTAGTTGTTTGTTGTTTAACTCCACAGGAACACAGTTGAACAGAAAAGATCAAAAGTAGCACCGAAATTCATCTGAACACAGAACAATTAAAAATGAATATTAAAAAAAAAAACGAGAAATGTTGTTTGTGATTTAGATCAAATCGTCTTGAAACTTGAGTTTTGTTTTAAAGCCAGTATTGTATATGACATTGTGGCACATCAATATATTATAGCTTTGATATAGCGCTACTTTCATGCTTAACGCTTTTGGTCCAATCTCATTTGTGGACCAGTGGGGGGGGGGAGGGGGTATCCATGCTGCTTTTAGGCGCTCAGTAAAAGAGCAACTCTGTCCGAGTCGGGTGTCGAACCTCGAGCCCCCTTCTAGGTAGCGATGACAAGCCAAGTTCAAGCGCACTTAGCCTCTCGACCACACTTCCCACAATACATCATTGCTAAACCGTATCGAATGTTTCTAAAAGCTTGCGAAGTAATAAAACAAATATCTAAATAATATTTGGAGAAACCAACCGAGTGAATATATATATATATTATTTTTAATGTACATTTATGATTTACCAAATTGCATTAGTTCAGGAACAAAAGTCAGATTATATGCAGACAATTGCATAATATATAAAACAATAAAAACAACACAAGATAAAGAAATGGGAATCAAATTAAGGCATGTCTTTCCACCCAGAAAAATGTCAACTATAAAGGGTAACAACAAAAAAAAAATTTTTTTCACTTATCTTATTCATGGTAAACCAGTGATGTAAACTAAAAACTCAAAATACCTAGGTGTTAAAATAAATGAAAAACTAACATGGAATCCCCATATTGATGAAGCTATTGTTACGTATTTCTGAATCTTCTGGCTAAATGTATTAGTAGGCACACAAATAAAAACACTGCAAAGAACTTGACGACTAAACTTTCAGTTTCATATAACTTTAATGACTATTAACTCTAACTATTCGTCACTTTAACATGTAGCGTAGAAGACTGTACAATATCTGTCAGTTTACAGTTAGCTATACTTCGTTGCAATTCATTTCTTCACTTCGTTGCAATTCATCTCTTCTCAACTTGCATCGAGCCGTATTCCACAGAACAGACCAACGACACACTTCCCAGTGTCGCTCCAGGTCTCCAAAAGCGGAACCAAGTTGTACTCAAGTCTACCGAGTAAGAGCCGCACACGTCTTACATCGACTGTATCGACTGTAACGGCTCACTCACGACTGACTTTCACATTAACTCTCTGGCTTATATAGAGTCCCTAATCGCTCCTCCAAAATTGCACAACCACTGCTAGTATCTTCTGGAATAACACTTGAGGAAACGTCACATCCTGTCTTTATTTATACATGTAGATTCCAGAGAACACCCGCTGGAGTGTCATCAAGCCGGGGTCACACGTACTGACCTCTATCTGTCACTGTTCATTAGTAACTGCCCCCTTTTTAGATCTGTTTGTCCCCTGGAACAACACGTGAGGACACGTCACATCCTGTCTTTGTTTATACATGTAGATTCCAGAGAACACTCGCTGTTGTGTCATCTCGCCGGGGTCATACGTTGACCTCTACCTATCATTGTTCATTTGTAAACACTATCAAAAAATCAAAGAAAGCCTTAGGGTTTATTATAAGAAATTTCTATAAATCAAATAAGAACATAAAACTAAAATGTTATGTAACCTTGATAAGGCCAATAATAGAATATGCATTATCTATTTGGAACCCCTCAACTAAAAAAAAAACATTAATAAACTGGAACAGACACAAAATAGAGCAGTGAGATTCATAACAAATGAATATTCACATTTGACTAGAGTAACAACTTTAGTAAAATTACTAAATTAGAAGACTCAAAAGTAAAATAGCAATTATACATAAAACACTGAATCCTAATATTCCAATACAAAAAACAAAATCTAATAAGATACTCAGAAAGACACAAAGATAAAAGGACATTGCTCGTTCCATATGCAAGGACAAATTTGTAGAAGATAAGAAGGTGTATACATTTTATTTCGAAAAAGTCTCTTAGGATTTTTTTCAAAGGCATATGTATATAAATGAGAAAAAACTTGAATTTCAAAAAAAAACAACAACAATTGCGTTAGATTTAATACAAATGTACACAAAAATTATAAGTGTAATATTTCATTTTGATACTAAATTATTAAAACAAAATCCAAACTTCAAAATAAATTTTAAATTTATATTTAGACTTTAATACCAAAGCTTCTTTTGAACACTAAGGCAATAATTACAAGTCGATCAGGGAACGGTGCGACGTTTTACTTCTTTACAAAATCCATGCTTTACCCTGTAACCTAGGGATTTAGAATCATAAAATCTCAGATGAAGCTAAGAAGTTTCCAAAGGATCCATCACAAATACGGTGCATAACAAAACGTTCTTCCTTGCGTCCACATTCATAGCACCAACTGCTTCAGTAAAGTGTACACGTAACTTTTTAAGGAGTTAAACTGCAAAGAATTTTGTTCTAAGCCAGGGGTGGACAACCTTTTTCTTTCGAGGGCCGCATTTAAAAAAAAATAGGAATGGGGGGGGGGGCGCAATTATATAATATGTATTCACAACTTAGAAAATATACATGGATAGTGTATTAAACATGTACATCTTTTTTTTTTTTTTACACTACCAATTGAGGAATTACAAGATTTACCGATTTCTAAAACTTATTTTACGAATATTTTTCAAAATTGTGTTATTACATTTTTACATCACAATTCATCACAAGAATCCAGTTGTATTGTTGTACTTAATGTAAATATTTAATTTTACACTCGTACATAAAATTCCGGAACTGTGGTTGAACTAGCTAACTAGTTTTTATTATGACTGCTGTCAAATTACAGTCTGTCAGCATCGAGATGTTCTTAAGCTTCTGGCATTCATAAAACTCCCGTGGAAGGTCATAAATTGCGTATTTCATCTGGAGCTGAATCAGCTTCTGAACTAAATGATAAAGTGAGGATATTGAAAACTGAGGTCTTAAAATTTGCATTTCATTTTCAACAAGTATTGTACTTTTCAACCATTTTACTAGAAACCTTTCAGCAAAGGAAAAGGATTAACCCTGTTTTCACTTGCTTGACTGGAGAAATGGAAATGTTTTGTTCGGAAAAATACATATCATGTGCTAGAAACTCACTGTGGAATCTGTAATGAAAAACATGTAGTCTGTCTTGACTCTTCTTTAGAAATATTAGAATGACATGCAGAGACAATGTTTCTTTAGCCTCTGCATCATAAGAGATAAGAAGATATTTAAAAGTATTTAATTATTTTATTATTTTCTCTATATAATCTGTGGGCACACCTAAATTCTGTAGGTGTTCGCGGACCGCTTAAAACACTCTGGCGGGCCGCATGTGACCCGCGGGTCGTAAATTGCCCACCCCTGTTCTAAGCCAATAATAGGGCAATAGTTTTACGCAACAGATGCAATAGAGAAAATAAGTATATGATAAAATAAAAAGATAGTGAGATAGACACACAGGTAGATATATAGATGATAGATAGAAAGAGTGATAGACAAAAAGACAAACACAGACAGAGATATAGATAGATAGATAGATAGATAGATAGATAGATAGATAGATAGATAAATAGATAGATAGATAGATAGATAGATAGATAGATAGATAGATAGACAGACAGACAGACAGACAGACAGACAGACAGACAGACAGATAGATAGATAGATAGATAGATAGATAGATAGATAGATAGATAGATAGATAGATAGATAGAAAGTGAGGGAAAATGAGAAGCCTACCTACTTATATAAAGATCAATACAAGATAACGCACAATGTACAAAGGCGTTCAACAAAGAAATAGTAGAAGTCATTGTTGCAAATATAGGCTAAAATGTTTACCTGTACTATTAGTTACTAAGTATTTTGTAAAGCTCCACATGACCTCAGTGACTTCACTTCCTTCTACTCAATTCTGATTGCGAAACAATTTCGTGAGTTGGACACAGATACATCCATGCAGTGGCGTAGCTACCAATGTGCGGGTGGTGCGGGCCGCACAGGGCACCAAGTGGAGAGGGGCACCAAAATTCCCCAGTGTGTATTAATTTCCTATTTCCCTGAGCGTTTCAGTAAAAACGGCTAATTGTATGGACACGAACAAACATAAACTACTGTATTTTAAACATGAACTAACGATTTATAAACTAGTCATGTCGCTATTTTGTTTCATCTCCTTGACTATTTCTTCAATACAATGTAAGCTATAGAACAGTTTAAATCTAATTTACTAGATTTATTTCGGACACACGGTACATGTTGTTACTACACTGATCAATGCTCTGTAATATAAAAAAGAAGAATAAGATAGGCCAACCTTTTTTACTTTATTGTTTAGTCCATTAGTTTAATCTAGATATAGAGTCTAGAAGGTGAAAATCTGTTACATATTGCGCATGCTGTTATTGTGTATGAAATAACTGAACAATTAAAATCAACAAAGAAAGATGAGAAGGTTATCTTTGAATCCAGAAAAAAATGATGAGACCGACATCCTGAATGATGAAAAAGAATACCGCAGGTTCTAGAGACTAAAGGACAGCACACAATCATGTCTTAAGTAAACTCCTCAAAAATTCATACTGAAGAAGCTGAACCATCAGACAGTGTAAACAATACAGAAAGCAGGATAATGAACTCTAGACTGAACGACATTGGAGATTGGCCTGATGTCATCACAGATAATACTCGCATGCACCTTCTCACTCAAGGATCTGAAACAGTTCAGCGTATGGACAGTCAATTCAGAGAGGTGTATAGACATCAAGAATCAGCAAAAGGAAAGGCTAGAAAGCTTCCAAAGGCTTGGTTTTTCCGGCAAATGTCAAACGACGAGAAAGTTCTAAGAAAGTGGATGTGTTATTCGTCAAAAAAAGAATCTTTATTTTGCTTCCCCTGCATACTCTTCTCAACAAGATCAAGTACCAAATCTTCATTTAAATCCAAAGGTGGATTCAATGATTGGTGGAAGTTATCCCCGAAAATAGAAAAACATGAGACCAGCAGAGCTCACATTCAGTCATCGCTTGCTTGGGGGGGGGGGAGGGGGAGCTTAAAGTTCGCCTGAGAGTAGGGAACAGTATTGACAACAAGGCCCAAGATTTGATTATACAAGAGACGAAAACCTGGAGAGACTACCTGAAGAGAATCTTGGACATCGTTCGTTTTCTCTCAAAGCAAAATCTGGCACTTCGTGGGCATCGCGAGCGAGCAGAAGAAGTGTTGGAAGGGCAAAATCAAGGCAATTTCTTGGAGTTAGTAAAATTACTACCACTCTTGAGGGAGCATGTGCTTCGAACTAAGCTTTGTTCCAGACCGAATACGTACATGTCTCCACAAATACAAAATGAATTTATTACAATATTGGAAAATCACGTTAAAAACAAATCATACAGCAAGTAAAACAAGCCAAATATTTCTCTATTATTTTTGACAGTACACCTGACATCTTAAAGCGGATCAAACTTCCGAAATAAATTTTATGGTACGTTGTCATGGATAATGACGGGGTGCAAGTTCGTGAGTCTTTTATTGACTTCATCGACACAAAGGACAAGCATGCTGCTGAAATCGCTGAGATGATTCTAGAGAAATTGCGTTCGGATGGCTTAGACATAATGGACTGCAGGGGTCAAGGCTATGATAATGCTGTGGTCATGAAAGGTCAAAAACTATGGTGTCCAAAAACGTATTCTAGAAGTCAACCCCAAAGCACTATTCACTGCCTGCTCAAACCATTCTCTTAATTTAGCTGCTGAAGATGAAGTCAATTCGGTAACATTTGTTGGTACACTGGACCGTTTACACGCCTTTTTCTCAACTTCCACACACCGCTGGGATATCCTCATCAAAATAACCGGAACTAGTCTTAAACGTTTAGTTGAGACCCGCTGGAGCGCCAGAGGAGAAGCCGTCTAGATGATAAGGGATACATTTTCTAAAATTATAGAAACTCTGGAGACATTAACTAGCAAAGATGAAAATTCATCGGCTAGATCTGAAGCAGGTAGATTATTAGTTGCTATTCAGTCTTTTAATTTTCTCACCTATCTTGGATTTTGGGCTCCTGTATCAACTGAAATTAATGATACGCAAGTCTACCTTCAAAAACAAGGATTGTCTATTCGAGACTGCTCACTCAAACAAAAAAAAATTAGAGACATTTTTAAGTAGTAATCGAGAGGACATCGCTGAAGCCAGCATTACCTTTGCCGAAAGCGTGTGCTCAGAACTGAGAATCAGTACAGAACCTAAAAAACGTATTTGCAATAAGAAAAAGATGCCTGGTGAGAAAACTGACGACTCTGTACTTACACACAAAGAAGAGCTACGAAGGGAAATTTATTCTACCTTGGACAGGATTGTTCAAGAAATAATCACCCGATTCGAGCAACTTAATGATGTAGCAGATAGATATGAATTTTCGTCGCCTTCCCAGCAATTAAATCCTCAGGTCGAAATCAATCTCGATAGTACTCCTAGCGACATTGATAAAAACGAATTTCTGCTGGAGCGAAAGAGGCTTCAACGGTTTGTCACAGTTTCATCAGAAGCCTCCCACTTCCAAAACAAGGACCTGTTGATCTCTTGAATTTTATAAAAAATATCAGCTAGATGATTCAGTCCCGAATATCGTCATCATGATTCGCATATTTTTGACTATTGCGGTAAGCGTCGCTACATGCGAGAGAAGTTTTTCCAAACTTAAACTAATCAAGAATTACTTGCGATCAACGATGACAAATTTACGACTCACTAATTTGGCCATTTTGTCCATTGAACAAGAGCTGGTGGAAAAAAATTGATAAAATTATTGATACTTTTGCCAGCAAGAAAGCGCGTAAAACTCACTTGTAGTATGTTTAAGTAAAAGTGATGTTTTGAATTAAAAATATCTGATTAATGAATACATATTATTTTGAACAAAAAAGTAAGGTTTTGCAATGTTATTATTTAGTTATCTTTTTTTTTTGGGGGGGGGGGGGGGGCTCAAGATGAGGTACCGCACCAGGCCTCATATACTCTAGCTACGCCACTGGATCCATGTTATACGTGTCGAGATAAACATCGGGTTACACCTGGTTTTATAAAGTACATATGTAAGCTAAACTTACCAGAGTTGTTTATTATTTAAGGAAATTTTTGGATATAATAATTACTCTATGAAAAATATATCATAAAAACATTCAAACACTTTGAGAAATCAACAGGACTTACGAAGATCATCATTCAAGAAGCGGTACCTGATAAAAAAAAAAAGATCAGCGTGACGATTCCACAGACAACACGAAAAAATGCTAAGAATGATAGCAGACAGTTTGGGTGGAGGAGCGATTTCTGAGTGTAAAGTTCTTTGTTTCCAAACGGAGGGTCGCGGGTTCGAATCTTGTTAAAGGTTGAGATTTTTACTTTCGGGATTTTTAGAGCGCCTCTGAGTCCACCCAGCTCTAACGATAACTGGCATTAGTTGGGGAAATTAAAGGAGGAAGGTCGTTGTGCTGGCCGCATGACACCCTTGTGAACCGTAGGCCACAGAAACAGATTAAATTTACAGCATCTGCCCTATAGACCACAAGGTCTGAGAGGGAAACATTTTTTTAATTCACTCTGTCTTTTGCCTTGGATAGAGCCTCTTTCAATAACAGCCACGTCCATTCTTTTATGTTGTCTTCTGTTAGGCGCTTTCGCGGTATCGACTGCAAACAAACCAAATGGGGGTAACACTCAACGAAATGTAGAATCCACTAACACCGGCGAAAGGCCAAACAATCAATAGAAGTTAGTCGACTGCTGATACTGAATATCGAACAAGTTTAATAACAATGAAGGGAACCATCGAATGTCAGCTACGTTCATAAAATGCGACTTATTTCTACAATGTCCTGGAGTAGTCTGTTTCATGTCGACTTCTATTTCGTTCTGTCTCTCAAACCCTATTCTTGTTTTACTAGTCACGTCATTGTCACTAAGTAAACACTTTCCCTATTTATGAAACAAATAATTAATTCCTAATCATGCTATAACACTTCTCATCGCTTTCTTTGTCTGCCTTTTCTTCTTTTTCCTGGTAATGTTCCTTGAATGAAGGTCTTTGAGAGCCCCAAAGACTTGCTAGTATCGCCACAGAATTTTAGTTTGCGTTTTTGTTTTAAATAACAGTTGCCTCCAATTGCTGTAACAAGCCTGTCTCTAATCTCTTCGTTTGTGATGCGGGTCTTTAGATGTGATACCTAGGATACTTGAGCAGCACATCCTTGTATTTAGCTAGAATGGGTTAGGGTTATTCTTATTCAGCACGAAAAAGAGAAACGTCAATAGAATGATATACTTAATTCTCGAATCCATTCTGAATTAAGAAGGGAATAGACTCTAGGAAAGGTCTTTTTAAAAACAGCTTTTTAAATTCATATTTTTGCTAACATCTTACAAAAAAAAAAAAAAAAAAAAAAATTCTACTTAGAAAATGAAAAGACGTCACATAATTTAATAATTTCAAAGTTTAAACATTGGTAATAATGTCATTTTTCACATATATGGAATAACTGAGCAAACAATGCAAATTCAATTTATTATATTGTAAATTTTTGCACGGGACACAGTCCCATAGTAGCCTACTTCACTAGTGTCTAAAACAGCGGTTCTCAACCTTTTAGGTTCGGCGATCCCTTTTTACAATCCCCCACTCTGCCGCGACCCCCCCCCCCCCACAGCAATAAAATAATAGACCAAAAAATCCATTTTTTCGATGTTCTTAGGCTACCCCTGGCAAATCGTCAATCGACCACCAAAGGGGTTGCGACCCACAGGTTTAGAACCCCTGTTCTAAAAGAAGAACAATTCCAGGTGTTGACACTGGCACACAAAAGACGACACGGTAGAGCATATACTCTACGACTGCAAGATTCTCTGAAGCACATTCGATAATACGACTTGTCTTGGATAGTACTGGTGTTAGCCGGGGTCTTGCTCTGTACGGAGAGAGACAAACCTTCCAGGACACTGCCAGATACCTGGACCATGCTATAAGGGAGTAGTCTCAGCACGGAGCCTTAGTGCATGGAGGCTTACAAATGGCAGAAAAGTCTTCCATGTGGACGGAAAATAGTCCTCCAGCTCATGGCTAAATAGTCCTCCAGCTCATGGCTAAAAAGTCCTCCAGCTCACGTCTAAATAGTCCTCCAGCTCATGGCTAAATAGTCCTCCAGCTCATGGCTAAATAGTCCTCCAGCTCATGGCTAAATAGTCCTCCAGCTCATGGCTAAATAGTCCTCCAGCTCATGGCTAAATAGTCCTCCAGCTCATGGCTAAATAGTCCTCCAGCTCATGGCTAAATAGTCCTCCAGCGCATGGCTAAATAGTCCTCCAGCTCATGGCTAAATAGTCCTCCAGCGCATGGCTAAATAGTCCTCCAGCTCATGGCTAAATAGTCCTCCAGCTCATGGCTAAATAGTCCTCCAGCTCATGGCTAAATAGTCCTCCAGCTCATGGCTAAATAGTCACATGAAATGTAAAAAAAAAAAACAAAGCTTAGCTAAGGTGAAGAGCTCCGAAATTAGTCATATCTAAATAATTTAGTAGTTATTTCCCTTATTTGAAATCGATTTATATCCCTACACAAGTGTGCGCGACATTTTCAGCCAGCCGTTTTTAAGCTGTTTACTGCCCAGTGTGATAGAAAACTGCATAATTAAATGTTATAGTTAATTTATTATGTCTGAACAAAAAAAAAGGGGGGGGGGATGTGCATAATGACACCAAATTCGATACGTTGACCAAAAAAAACCCCCCAACATTTTGTTATTGTGCTAATGTCGCAATCTAAGATGGTGCCAGATGTTAACGATTATACTTGAACTATATTGCACTATCAATGATCGTGGTTGCCGAGGATTCAGAAATCGTCAGTTGATAAGATGATCATTTAGAAGTTGCTAGTTGATAAGATGATCATCTAGAAGTTGCCAGTTGATAAGAGGATCATCTAGATCTAGATGTTACTATTTGACAATATGATCTAAGTATTTTATTATATTCAATGAAGAAACTTCTCTTCGTATAAAACAATTACTTTAATTCAGAACTTGAAAAAGCTATTCACAAATAATTATAATGGTTAAATGTACTTGAATAAAATAACTGATCTACACAATAATGTAATTGAGTTCTAATACAAAACTCTAGTACATGTTCTCTCTAACACGTTCCATACAAGACTGCCAAAAAATCTAGAACCTTTCCCCGGGTATAGCGTTGTCACGTGTCTAACGTCCCCTCGTTGCAATGCCAACCAATAAATGCAGCTCAATGTACAATAATTAATATTTCAAAACCAATTACATTTATTCTGAACATGATCCTGTTGCGTGATAGAAAATTCCCCGAGGTAGCTAAAATTCTGCCGACAAGCTAAATATAGACTATTGCTAAATATAGATACAGTGTACGTGACAGATATAAATGGAGAAGCACTCTCTAGGTTCCGTACGCTTGATCACATTTTGGTCATCAAGCTCGATCATCGCTTGTTTCTAGATACCAAGATGTGGTCTCCTGCTTTTGGGGCTGCTTTGTTGGTGGTTGGACAACTTTGGACTGTCCAGTGTTTCAGTGTAAGTAGAGTAAAGACTAAATCAACCCATTGATTAATTTTGTTGATTTCCCTAAAAAAAAAAAAGCTTTGCGTGGATTCTTAAGGAGATCTAGCGAAATAAAAAAAATAATCAAGAAAAACAGATTACCTAAACGATTACGCATCTTGCACATCGAGTGCACAGTTGACATTCCCCAAAATCTAAAACTACTGCAGTCTTGCAAATATATTTTTGCATTTTCTTTATGGGTCGCTTAGGGTTGCAACGGTACGATTATCACAAACCTGCATGGCTAAGGGAAATTGAAAAGGTTTAAAACTAACAAGGACCAACAAAATAATTCAAACCAAAAATAAACAAAGTAAACTTTAGCAAAATTACAAAGAGAGTTTGTATTACACAAACTCAGAGGCGCCCCCCCCCCCCCCCCCGCTAAATCCGCCAATGGACAAGCATTCCATGGTCTATTTTTTATTGTTTAAAGAAAAAAAAAGAATTTCAACATTTCAAAGAATCACTTGAGAACAAACTGAACATCAATATGATACTAGAGACTTGTAGAGTAAATATGTCATGAGTCAGTTGAGCAATTTCAAATAATCATTTCATGGGAACAAGGGGAAAGACGTAGTCTCGCTGTATTCCCTAATAACCTCATTCCTTTTTATATCGATAACGTCGTTACTGTTGTCTTCCGTTTATTGACTACGTCGTATTTGCCATTATTATTTCTTTGTTTTTCTTACATACATCTAAATCTAATCTGAAATCAACGTATGAAAACTTTTGTTTATATTTATATTTTATATTTGTAACGCCCAAATGTTCTTGTAACGTGTGGGGTTTGAGTGTCGTGGTCTCGCTACAGGGCTCGTGTGTTCTTGACCTGTGCCTATTAAGTGGCGCTGCACATTGAGTATGTGACAAATCAAACTATTACACACAGACTTGAGTTCGATTTCAGCAGACAAAATAACGTTTATTCAATAAAAATAATACATGATAAAATACTGAATCTCCTTTAAGCGTCGATCTACAGATAACTGGATGGTCTACGAAATGGCAATTTGGGGATCAGCTGGCTGAAGGAGTTTGCCAGAGAGCAGTAGGGAGTGTCCGCACGCCGATGGGCCATGACTGCCTCACATTTATGATATCAATGATATGATATCACATGGCATGATATCCTTCAAAGTAGTCATATAAAGACACTGAATATTATCCAATATAACAAAGTACTGTTACATCCGTATCTCAGCAGGTAGAGAACACAAAGTCCTCTAGAATAGGAGTATGTACAATTTCTGTATCACATCACGTCCGCATCAAAGCGGGTAACAAATGGCAACTTTAATACCTGTGTACTGCTTCGAGTACCCAAGACAACTAACTTCAATTGAGTTGAGTACTTCTCACTTCCTCTTTCTACTCGAAGGTTTTCCTCGTCCTATCACCTTCTTGACCCAAGGTGAACAAAGAACTTTCAATGTTCCAATGAGGCTGTGACAGTTCTCTGCTAATTCGTGTTACATATTCGCTTTTATTTGAACCTAAAAATTGTATAATAATTATGTAAAATTTATTTAAATTTTCATGCATTAGAAATTTCTTAAAATAAAAACATTACTTTTCACTTTTTAAAAATAATATTTTCAGCATGGTAAAATACTTAAATATATTTTAAGAATAAATACTAAAATAAAACTCATATTTCTTTTTTTTTTTAAAGAAAAAGGAAATTCAAAGAATCACTTGTTTTTACTTGAAAACAAACTGAACATCATTATCATACATTCCAAAATTACAAGTCTTTATAATGTTGTTTTTTTTTTAATTAGAAGTCTTAAACGTTCATTTCTTTTTGATACTTTTATATCATTTTTAAGTATACACGTATATTTCTCTAAATAATAATTATTCACACTCTCGGTACGTATAACAAAAATAAAATGTTCAGTGTAATTAAAAGCAATCAAACAAAAAATTAATGAAGTTTAATCGTTTCACTACATGATATAAAATTGCAACACAGACAAAATGTATCAACTGGAATTCATTACAAATTTTCTGGTTTGACATAATTTCTGGTACTGAAGGCTTGTCAGGTACAGGAAATCGCGAGCAAGCTACTCTGCCTCATCGTGGCGCCCGTGTGGAAACGACCATTGGAGGAAGTGGTTAGGCTAAATGAATAGCAACACAAAACTCCCGTGGGCGTGACCACGGGTAGGCGAGAGTCGACCCATTGCACGGAGTGTAGTTGAAAGAGAGCCCTTACGAATCTGTCGATAATCCATGCGCCGTTCCTCAAGGGACCGTTACATAAATGGCGAGTCCCCCACGGTTAGCTTGGTATAACAAAGGAAAATGGTGGAGGCTCCGGGTGCTCTAGGTCTTCGGCCAAGTCTAAGTTTTTTTGTTTTTTTTTCAAACTTACAGCTCGAAGAGCCTTCGGCTCAGCTCTTGGACAATCAAAATGGTACAAGAAATAATTGTGTAAAATTTCATGTTGACCCAAAAATTTGGGATACATGAGTGATTGCAAAAAAAAAAATAATAATAACAAACATGTTAATGAATTAGTGGTAATTAAAAAAAATTGTTTTATATAGAACAGGGAGTTAAAACCTGCAAAATTGAAAGATAATGCAGTAATTAAATTATTGTCCCCCTTAGATCACCATTTTTTTAAATTTTGTTTTATTTTTTTTTTCTTGTATTCCAGCTAGATACTAACAACATCAACGAAGCTAAACGCGCTGACGGAGTAAGTATAACCACAGATCATTTATCTTGAGTCAAGAAATGTTTGACTTTTTTTCTATGTTAAAATTAAATCTTCAGAGATTGAAGCAAATTTAGTCAAATGGTAGTGTTAGGGCAAGTGATGGTTTAACACTAAATTCTCCCTTATATTAAAAAAAGAGTCACAAAATTCTCAGCCTATGAGGAGGGGGGTTGAACCCCGAAATCAACACGTGGCTACGCCCATGTTCAATTGAACGTAAGACCAAGATTGAATGTCACAGAGGGCCAACACTAAAATCAGAACCACTCTCGTAAGAGATATGCAATTTGCGGACGATGCAGAGGTAGTGGCACACTCACAAGAGGGACTTCAGTCACTTATGTCCCGCTTTTTCAAGGCTTACAAAGAAAACTAATGTTATGAGACCACCTGCTACAGCACCACCCTTCATCCTCATTGACGATAACAAGCTGAATGCAGTAAATGAATTCTGCTACCTTGGTTCTACAATTCAAGATGACCTGTCGCTAGAAGAGGAGATTTTAAAAAAAGCATAGGGAAGGCCCCATCAACCTTCGCTAGACTCCGGCCAAGAGTTTGGAAAAACCAGAAGCTCACCCACAGCGACCAAAATGGAGGTCTACAAGGCATGCGTTCTTAGCACGCTACTGTACGGCAGAGAGACGTGGACTAGGTACGCAAAGCAAGAGAGGAAACTAAACTCATTCCACTTGCGCTGCCTTCGAAAGATCTTAAAAATAACTTGGAGAAAAGAGTGTGCAATACCGAGATCCTCTCGAGAACGGGCCTTCCCAGCATCTTTACAGTCCTCAGGCAACGCCCCCTGTGCTAGCTAGGACATGTTCGCCGGATGGAGGACAATCGCATCCCGAAAATTATTCTGTACGGGCAACTTGCGTCTGGCTCAAGAAAAAAACTGGTCGCCCCCACCTCAGTTACGTGGATGTGATAAAACGGGATTTAAAATCAGTGAACATTGATACTGACCATTGGAAAGACATAGCCTTAGACCGGACTAGTTAGAGAGAGACGGTGACCAAGAAAGCTATGGACAGCGAGAAAACACGACCCTCAGCTCTAGAAGAAAAGCATGCAACTCGGAAAATGGCCGGCTCCTCTACCACCAAAGCGAAAGCCACCTTGACATGCAATATATGTGGACGGGAATGTCTCTCCAAAATAGGGCTAAACAGCCATATGAAAAAGTGTTCGAGATGAACCATAGTCGCTCTACGACTGAAGTAGGCCAATATATATATATATATATATAATTTTCTTTTATTTATTTATAACATTAAATGTATCTAATACTTTTATATTTGGATTATTTTCTGTCTCAGCCTATCGTGATTACCAGACGTCAGGTAAGGATATAGAATTAAATGTATTGCACACATAAAAAAGTAAATCTTATTGGTTCTTTTATTTCTGTTTAATCCAAATCAATTTTAATGAGACTTGAGATAAGGTTTAACTGATTCCTGCTTCAACATCATCAAGAACAAAACCAGCTTCTCTTGACGCTCAAATATGTATCTTGTACTACGTAGGCCTAATTAGTTATTTAAGCAGCTTACCTTAAATCAGGTCTTATAATAATCTTCATTGATATTGATTTGTGAAAATACCAGATAAATTTGTAAATATAACCCAAGTATTAGACTTACTTACTTAGACTTGGGTCCTCCCGCGCCGTTCGGCGCATTGGGCGGCAAGCTGTCTCCACAAAGATCAGTCATTGGCAATGTCTGAAGTCTCCCCCCAAATGGTGTCAACTGTTCTGAGGTCCTCCGTGAAGGTGTGGTGGCAAGTTATACGAGAAAAAAGCACCTGGCTGCATGCGGCGTCGGAACTAGACAGCTGGAGGTCACTCACGATGGCCGCGGGTTACACATTTGAGACCAAATGAAATCCGCTACCGATGACAAATGCAGATGACGAAAAGAAAATCTAAATCGACCACCTGCGGACAATGGTTATGCTTGCCCTGTATGTGGCAAAATATGTAGGTCACAGCTGGCAGCCACGGGTAATACTGTTTTCCTCACTAATCTTCGGACTCGAAGACAAGCCTTATTATTATTATAGATTAGTGGCAATGTCTCCCATTTTTAACATTAAGGATGCGTGCTAATGTTCACATGACTACCCAAACCAAGGGAACTATATAAACAATACTAAAATTTAATAGACACTCAAGTTGTTCAACGATCAAATAACGAATCCCCGGTCATTTCATCCCCGGTCATTTCATCCCAAATAAAATATTAAATGACTGGGGATGAAATGACAGGGGATGGAGTGACCGTGGATGAAATGACCGGTCACCAAACAACGTAGGTAATTAATTATATGTATTACCGCTCAACAAACAAACGAAAAAAATGTGTCCACACAAACTGTCTTTGTAACCATTTTTTTAAATGTTTTTTTTCTTTTTGTAAATGCCTTTAAAAACAATTACTTAGAATCCAGTCAGATAACACTTTCTTCACCCCCCCCCCCTTTTCCCTTTTTTTATCATTTCTCTTACTGGTCCAGATATGAGCGTAATGAGAAAGCTAAAAGCATAAAATGGGCTAAACATATTAATAGCACAGATATATTGTGTTATTATTGTAAATATATTAATATTAATATTTTTTATTGTACCTCGCTTATTAAAAAATTAAGTTGACTTTGTGGAAATGAAAGAATTTGCTTTAAAAATACAAAAATGTATGTGTTATTTTTTATGCTTCATTGATAGACTGCGCCCTTTTGGGGACATACCTCAGCTTTTCGCGAATTTCAGTGGTCAGGTGGCGAATCTGTTGAAAACTGTTCGAAGTAAGCGTCCAGGGGTAAATACAACATGTGTTTGCGATTTTTCGCAGATCAATTCGACAGTTGTTGAGATCTTTTGATCAATTAGTCAGTCAGTCAAAGCTCTTTTAATATTGATCTGTTGTAAAAAAAAATGTGTATTTAATTTTACTGTCTGTCTTTCTAGCATTCTAGTTTAGCTGCCCCCTGTAAGATAATACAGCTATTAGTTGTGTGCTGTTCGTATGTTCGTGTGTCGGTCCATATCTCAAAGAGATTAAGATATCAAATGTTTTGTTTTTTTTCTACTTAGTTGGAAGAAGAAATAAATGCTAGAGCATTCGTGGACGTTGACGATTCTGATTTTTAGCTTCAAAACTCAAAACGCCCTTTGGCTACGATCATAGCATTTTGAGTAATTTCCTTTTTTTTTTATATTGAAGAGGTAGTTTTTAGCTGCAAACCCCGCTAGGGAAAGGGGGAATTAAAAATCAAACACAAAACTCCTCTTGGCTAGAATTTGGTGACTGATGTATGGATAGTCTTATACTGAAGAGGGGTTTTAATCTCAAAACCCCCTTGGCTGCGCTGTAATGGTTTAGTATTAAAATATCAACTAAAAAAAAAAAAATCAAAGCAAAATCAGTTACTAAATTCCAATTCCCCCCCCTGCGAGGGGGGATTTCTTTTCGTGGGGGGGGGGGGATTTGGAATTTAGTAACTGATTTTGCTTTGATTTTTTTCAGCGGTGTGGTTCTGTACGGAGCATTACGACAGTTCAGTGCGGAGTACTGTCAAGTACAGTTGAGACGACTGGCGCCTTGATCTTGGTCTGCGATCGAGTCCGACACAACGAGCGTAGTGTGTGAAGTCAGTCCTGAACTGTTGAACCCAGTGCAAGCCCGGAACGAGACGGAGAGGCCAGTGCAAGAGTTGATACGGCGGAACGGTGTTATCGGAGAGATATTTGTACAGTGTACGTGTTGCCAATTGTACAGTATTGGCTATTATTTATTCAACTATTAAAGTGTTACGTTACTTTGGAGCCCTGAGTTGTCAAGTTCTTTAAGTTGGTGGTGTAAGGTGCAGATTGCAGAGAGCCTGGATAGTGAGATTCGTAACAATATTACTTACATTATTTCTTTCCAGGGTCAAGGTCTTCTTAGTCAACCTGTAAGGAGAAATGTGAAGATAAAGTCTTATGAAATAAAATAGAAGCAAATCTTTAAGGACTGTCGGTTTTCATCTTTTTTTCTTCTTTCTGTATTTGTTTTGTTTCCTTGTATTATAGTTTGTCTATCTGGGAAGCACCATATCAGCAAATGAGGTGGACTTCCGTGTTGCTCGTCCCAGTGCTGCTTTTGGCAGACTTCATAAACAAGTGTGGCAACGGAGAGGACTCAGCATATTCACTAAACTGAAAGTGCTGTAGTCCTCCCGTCACTCCTATATGCATCAGAATGCTGGACCCTATATTCCCGTCACACAAAAAAAGCTAAACTCCTTCCACCTACGCTTTCTAAGGAGTATCCATAAGTTGGATTGGTCCGACCACATACCAGACACAGAAATCTTAAGACTGTCCAACATGACCAGTATCAATGCGACAGTAAAAAGGTCTTAACTTCGATGGGCGGGACATGTTGTCCGCATGCCAGACAAACGACTTCTGTATGGGGAGCTGTGTGCAGGAAAGCGCTCCCAAGGAGGCCAATACAAGCGCTACAAAGAAACTCTCAAGAGCTCCTTCAAGGAATGCGATATCAACATTCACGGCTGGGAAGCACTAGCTCTCGATCACTCCTCATGGTGTGAAGCTGTGAGTCTCGGAGTCTCAAGATATGAAGCTAGAAGAGTGGCCAAGGCGAAAGAGCGCCGAACCAACAAAAAGCTGAGAGAAAAAAAGGCCTATCTGCAACTGACCAAACCTACCCATGCCACGTATGCGGCCGGCTTTTTAAAGCGAGGATTGGACTTAACAGTCATCTTCGAGTCCATAGGAAATGAGAAATGTGCTCATCTTCGACAACGATGGAGGAGCTATATATATTATATATTTCAAATAAAGTGTATTTCTTGTACGATAAATAATCAATGACTTGTCTCAGTGAGATAGTTATGACTAAATCCTATATGAGATTTCACATTTCTCAACAATGTGAACTATTCTAAACTTAATATTACTTTAACTATAGGAAGCTTAAAAACGTCTGAATTTCCATTGTCAGCTTCAGGATCGTTCATATTTACTTTTATAATTGAAAAACTATATCAGATTCTATATTGTGTTCAAATAAACATTGTTCCTAGACGAATTTTGCAGCCCTTTTCCATCTGACGTTTGCTTCGAGATCTTCCATGAGGGCGAGGTGCCATGTTATATAAGTATGTCCATGGCCGGTTTTAGGGCGCTGCAACCTATGCTGCCCCAGCACTTTCATAGGCCCCGCGCTAACACTAATTGTAAATTATTAAATTAAACCATTATAACTTATAACAGGGTTTCCATGGCCTTCTCGTTCCATGTGCTAGGACAAATGTGTACAAATACTCCTTCTTCCCTAGTGCTATTAGACCATGGAATGGGTTGCCTGAACTAGCCAGGAAAACCAGTGACTTAGCATTACGCGTAGGACGTAATAATCTTTTTTGAAGTAACGTCTGTATTATATAAGAAGAAGAAGAAGAAATTGCAAAGTATACGAAAAAAAGTCATGAAAATCTTCTGAAATTATTCAATTATTTTGAAAACTCATAAAAAATGTCCTTAAAAATAGACAAAATTGTCATTTTTGGGTGTCATTAAATATCAAAAACGCCAATCCTAATCGCGTTTAAAAAACAAACAAAAAAATAATAAGGCGAATTTACAACTAAAAGAGGAAGTTCCAACAGTTAATTTACTGTAATAGTCAGTGGCATGTACATATAGATTCTAGATCAGCGATTCCCAAAGTGGTCTATATAGACCCTCAGGGGTCTACAAAGACCTCCAAGGGGTCCACAAAAGTAAAAAACTAAATTGGGGGTCCATGAGATGCCCACGGGGGTCTACGATAACAGATTTCATTTAAGCACATTTTATGTTCACATTCCACTAATGTAATTATTGCATACACTAATATATGATTTGTACCTTTGTTAATCCTTTAAATATTTATCCTGCTACTCAAATGAAAAATTGTTGTAATCAATTTCAATACTTATTTAAATAGCTTAATTTTGTCTACATGTAACTAATATTTAGAACAAAAAAAATGTAGACAGTACAGCATTAATTATTTAAAATTGGGATTCATTCTTTCCTTGTCGAACAAGCCTAAGTGACTTTTTTATGACGATATGAACCAGGTTCGCTGGAAGATCATCTGAGACAATGCTACCCTGACAAAAATAAAGATTTAAAAAACTTTCAAACACTCAAAGTTTAAAGTAGACCCGCAAAATCATAGTTCGACATCATATAGAGAAGATGATGGTTTGTGAGAGTCTTACAAGATTTCTTTTCTTATAGCAAAATACGGAAAACAGCAAAGGTCAAACATTGATTCTACCAGTCGTTTTACACAAACCTACATCTGTTATTATTAAAAGAATTTCTTTAAGCAACAATACAGTTCAAGGTCGCTTCGGTGGCATGTGTTATAAAATTAAAAGCTTCTTAAGTAAATCTTTGCAAAATACATAAATACAGTTTGGTCTGACAAGGTGAAGCGCTGTGTGCTACAAACTATATAATGGTCACCATCTCATATCATCTATGCCTGTAGTCCCTTCTGGGCATAGGTTACCAACCAGCTTCATCCAGGCATCTCGATTCTGGGCGAATCTCTCCAACCGTCGCCACGTCTTGCCCATCTGCTTCCAGATCGCGGAGACCTGGAGAACCACCATCACCACCGTGAAAAAATCCAGCTATTCATCAATAGCTGCCTGAGGAAAATTCTTATGATCCGCTGGCCAGACAAGATCTTGAATGAGGAACTGTGGCAAAGAACAAAGCAGCAGCCCACTCAAGTAGATATCCTTCAGAGACGCTGGAGATGGATAGTTCACACCCTTCGCAAGCCTGCATCCAACATAACAAGGCAAGCCCTAACCTGTAACCCCCAAGGAAAGAGAAAGAGGGGACGGCCCAGAAATACATGGCGCTTATGGTCACCGTCTCCTTATATTTTCTTAGTGTTGACCCACGAGACCTTTCCCATAGTAGCAAGGCAGCAGAGGTTTGAATTCAGTTTTCCTTCTGCTAGGTGGGTAGCAAGCCAAGGCAAATGAGCCCTTCCTGCTCGAAGTTCACTGGTTTAGGCTCCAGTTACTCGCCTTTGACCCATCTCCTGTTAATGAAAACAGTTCAGCAGATTCAACATTTGAGCCACACTTGAAAGATCAAGAAATACACGAGAAACTGCTCTTTGCGAAACCTTTTACAATGATACTTAAGGCATATTAATTAATTAAATAATATTTAATGTTGGAAAGACTACTTCATAGAACGACAAATTCGTATATTAAACATAATATCCTAAGTTGTGTAGTTTAAAATTACTTTTTCACTCCTCAACTCACTACAGTTATAAATTTGTTAAAAAAACATTAATGAATTTGCAAAAATGTGCAAGTTGAGCAAGTTGAGCAGGGGGTCTACCGAAAACAAGAAAACATGTCAAGGGGTCTACGAGACAAAAAAGTTTGGGAACCACTGTTCTAGATCTAAATCTGTCTTGATTTCTTAAAAAAGTAAATCTAAATGGCAGATGTGAATGTTTATCGGCTTTATCTTGGAAAACTATCTTCTATTGTAGATGGCTCGTAATTTTATTTGACCGTGATTTTACACTTAGTAAAATATGAATTAAATGCAATGACGAATTTATTTTATTATAAAAATTCTTAATTTTCACTTATTATCCCTATCCCTACCCAGACTAGACCTCGCGCTATCCGTTTCGAATAGGGCCCCGAAATCTGTAGGACCGGCCCTGAATACGTCATTGTTTTGTGTTTTCTTTGTTTCGGCCTCTATGTTTTGGGGAGCGAGATTCATTCTATCAAACATGACTTACTGGCCTGATGCGACGCTTGTTCACAATCTCGCTAAGTGATCTAGTGGCTCTATAGCAAATGATTTCTCTGTTGAAGACACGACTTCTGTGACTCTTCAAATCCACATTACCCTTGCTGCTGAGCCATGTTTAGCCTCCTGTTGATCTCTGCAGATGACTAGTATGTTTCTCACGTGTGAGTCGCCATTAGGGTGACGATTAGTATAAGAAATGCTGACTTAATAGGCCTATATTAGACCTTCATTTGGTAGATTTAGTAGGTTTCTAAATATTAAAATTTTATTGATAAAAGGCTGTCCACCCAAGCTGTTAAATATTATTATCTCTTTCCACCAAAATATAATGGGTACTTTGCAGTTCAACGGCGCCCTCTCCGAAAGTTTCAATAAAAACAGCGAAGTAAAACAAGGGTCTGACCTGGCCCCAACCCTCTTCAGAATACTCTTTTCACTGCTAATCCACCATGTGTTTGACAAATCTACCGAAGGCATCTATTTCCATTTCAGATTTGATGTCGAAACTTCTAAATATTGCCAGACCGAAGGCCGAAACTAAAATCAGAACCACTATCGCTAGAGATATGCTATTTGCGGACGATGAAGAGGTAGGAACTTCAGTCACTAATGTCCCGCTTCGCTCTGGCCTGTAATGGGTATGGCCTAACCATTAGCACGAAGAAAACAAAATGTTATCGAACAGTTTGCTACAATACCACCCTCCATTTTATTGACGAGAACAATCTGGAAACCGTAAATTAATTCTGCTATCTTAGATCTACAATTCAAGATGGCCTGTCTCTAGGAGGGGAGAAAAAAAAACATGTAGGAAAGGCTGCATCGGCTTTCACTAGACTCAGACCAAGAGTTTGGGAAAACCATAAGCTCGCTACAGTGACCAAAATGGAGGTCTACAAGGCATGTGTTCTTAGCAAATTACTATACGGCAGTGAGTCGTGGAAAAGCAAGAGAGAAAACTAAAGTCATTCCACTTACGCTGATAAGATAGATAAGTATAGATAGATAGATAGATAGATTGATTGATTGATTGATTGATTAATAGAAAGATAGATAGATAGATAGATAGATAGATAGATAGATAGATAGATAGATAGATAGATAGATAGATAGATAGATAGATAGATAGATAGATAGATAGATAGATAGATAGATAGATAGATAAAGATAGATAGATAAAGATAGATAGATAAAGATAGATAGATAGATAGATAGATAAAGATAGATAAAGATAGATAGATAGTTAAATATAGATAGTTAATATATATAGATAGTTAAATAGATACATAGATAAATAGATAGATAAAGATAGATTGATAGATAAAGATAGATAGATAGATATATAGATAGATAGACAGATAGATAGACAGATAGACAGATAGATAGATAGATAGATAGATAAATAGATAGATAGATAGATAGATAGATAGATAGATAGATAGATAGATAGATATAGATAGATAGATAGATAGATAGATAGATAGATAGATAGATAGATAGATAGATAGATAAAGATAGATAGATAGATTAAGATAGATAGCTAAAGATAGATAGATAAAGATAGATAAATACAGATAAATAGATAGATTAAGATAGATATTTAAGGATAGATATATATATATATATATATATATATATATATATATATATATATATATATATAGATAGATAGATAGATAGATAGATAGATAGATAGATAGATAGATAAAGATAGATAGATAGATATAGATAAAGAAAGATAGATAAAGAAAGATAGATAGATAAAGATAGATAACTATAGATAGTTAAAGATAGATAGATAAATAGAGGGAGGGAGAAAGAGAAGACTACTTACATTATTTGTAATTAAGACTGTCGTGAACGACTTTCGACTTAATGCATCACACTAATGTTATATTATGTTTTAACTTTTGAAACTTTAAATAACTACTTGGCTCAAGTCTAAATATAACTTTTTTTTTACGGTACAGATTAAGTTAAGTTAAGATAAAATAAATGTAGTTGACATTAGTAACAATATAAATGGTATTTTAACAAAATCTATTTTTTTAAAAAATGTCTTTTCACTCTAGCAATCTGGAGTCCTTCTCTTACAGCCTAAATAGCAAAGATGACACAATGTTTAGGACTTCATTTCACCACAATGTTTAGCTATATATATTCAGAGACATGGGCGACACATTATTACACACACAAAATCACACTAACCAAAGTCATTGCTGCACAAAAGATAGTTGATGTATGAAGATGTTTTTATGTACTTTTAGCGCCAAGTTATTTTCAAACATCCACGTGACCTCCACATGACCTCCAAAATGGTGTATTTGGAAAATAAAAGTACGTTGGTTGTTGTATTGGATATAATTATTTTTGGTCTTCCACTGGCTAGAGACGCAGGATTATTTACAACGTCCGCTGACTTGGTCGTTAGAACTTTTTGGTCTCAAAGCGAGTTTTTCAGTCTCTCTGCCTTCTTCGATTGGGATCTTTTTTAAGTATACGTCCTCCCCCCCCCCCCTTCACCCCCGGGGATACAACAGCTTGGTAATGATGAAGACTAGGAACGTGTTATCGTATTTATTTGAAGGTAAGTGGAAATATGGCAATACTATTTTGCTGATTACTTTACCGTCTCTGTATCTTCATTATTACAGACCATTTTAACAACAAACGTGTGCCTACAGGTATTTTTATGTACTAAACATACTACTCTCAAGGATCATTCAAAATAAATAATATAATGATAATACATAAAACAATAAAACTACACCAACATAATAGAAATTCAAGTGTACTCGCACACCAAGAGAAACAAGGCTATCGCTATCACAAATAAATACCTGGACTAATATTTAGCGAAAAAAATGATATAAATTGAGCAATAGTTTCTAGTTTCATTCGATTGATCAAATCTTCGTTCGATTACTTGTCTCTAAAAACCAAGATGTGGTCATCTGTGTTCGTGGTTCGTGGTAGCTTTGGTGGTGACTGGACATCTATGGGGCTCACAGAGTTTCAGAGTGAGTAGAGCAAGATAAATGTAACTATTTATTTATTTATTTTTTTGTTAGGAATTTGCTTTTTATACAACACTTTCTGTCAAGACAGATACAATCTCAACCAGGGTGGTTACCACGTCGGCCCTAGGAGGCGTGAGCTACGAGTTCAAATTCAGGTCGTTTTCTTATTTTTTTTTTTTTTTTTTTTTTTTTTTTTTTTGTAAATGCTTTTAAAAATCAATTACGGTCAAATAAAATCCATCCAGATATCCCGTTCTTTCTCTCCCCCCACCCCACGATTATATTCACTATTGGTCAAGATAAGTGATGATAGGACACTTGCGGATCCAGGGTGTGGGGCTGTAGGGGCGATCGCTTCCCCCCCCCACTTGGTCGTAAAGAAATCACACGATTTGTTTACGAATTTATTAGTTATGTTAATAATATATACTAATTATTTATATTTCAACCTCTAGTATATTAGCCGATTTGGTGGGATGGGGAGTTGGCGATGTCATCATTCCCTTCCCCCCCCCCCCACCATAAACTTTCGAGTGGGTGGGTGGTCCAATTTATTTGTAGAAATCACAGCTTGTTAGCAGAATCAATTAAATATCTATATAATTAAAACTTGTTATTAATATTTTTAACCGATCTTTATATTATGTCGTTTCCCTGTTAGCCGAATGGGTGGGGTGGGGGGCGAATACATCTACTGCCCTTCCCACCTAAACCCTTTGATTGGGGGGGGGGGCGATCCTACTTTTATTTAGAAATCATAGTTTGTGATCTAAATTAGTTGAATTACTATATAACTTTTATACTATATCGCTATACTTCTGGTATCTTAGCCGATTTGATGAGGTGGGGGGGGGGGGAGCGGTTGCTTCTACTACCCTTCCCACTGTAGCTCTCTGAGTGGGGGGGGGGGAGGGCGGTCATATTTTTATGGAGAAATCATAGTTTGTGAACAAAAATTAGTTGAATATCTATATAATATAAGCTACATATTGATGTTTTAACCCATTTGTATATCACACATTGACTCTGATTTCAAATTTTATCATTAGTAAATATAAAATGAAAAAGGGTTGTACCAGATGAGAGATACATGCATTCGCCTTCCGCCCATTGGACAAACCAATACTTTTTTTTCTTTTTGTATTTTAATTTAAAATAAATTATAAAGTTAAAAAAAAAAGATAAAAATATAATTTATATATGCTATAAATTAAATTCTTATATCGAGTCGCCCCACCCCCTATTCTTTAATTCCAAATGCAATCGTTAGCAGAAATTATAAAAGGAGCGAAGATCAACGTTTATTCTACCTCCCCTCCCCTTTCCAGACGAAAAGATGACGTTTTAAAACAGAATAGTCAAATATGGAGACAGAGTTTGTGTAATAGCACATGGATTATCTTAGTTATTTTAAGAAAGACTTTGTTTTGGAAAATTTAAAATTCATACGAAATTGTTCATTATAAGAGTAACAATTGAGATGAGTTCTGAACCCAGATACTATTTTCCCAGTCATCTTTTTCTAACCTTTACTCATGCTGATATTTTTCTATTGTATAAACAATTTTGAGACTATAACTCATAATGTATGTTCTAATCCTTTAAATGCAAAAACATTTTGAGTAGAATCTAATTGGCTCACTTAATTTCTCCTCCCACTTCCGAAATTTTTTGTTTAGAGCTTTGAATTATAGTTTTGTAACAAAACGAAGTTACAAACATGCCTATTGAACAAAATGTATCACTTACAAATGAGATTTTTTTTTTAATATTAATTTTTGAATATTTTTTTTCGGAGTCGATCCTTGATGCCTTAATCCAAATCTGTGGGGTTATATTATCTTTTCCAGGAACAAATCGGTTGTATTTGCAATGCAGTAAGGGCCTGTAAATTCATATAAGAATATTTTTTAAGTAGAACATTCTCAGAAGTTCCTTTTTTAATAGGATGAATAATGAGCTGTAGACGTCAGAACAATGCGTTTTTGCAGTGAAGAATGCATTACAACGCTTTTGGTGTCGGGGCTTCGTCTGGGGAAGCTTACAGCGCTCCCCAGACTCTCTAGCTGTCAAGAAAAAGACTTGAACAAAATGGATTTTTTTTTTGTTTCTTTTTTTTTCTGCTTTTTTAAAACAAATCTAATATGTGTATATATATATATATATATATATATATATATATATATATATATATATATATATATATATATATATATATATATATATATATATATATATATATGCTGTACGCGCGTTTATGCTTAGGGTTATGGTTTACTGGGCGTTAGGGTCAGGGTTTGGAAACAAATCGCGCCTCCCCCCCCCCCAACTTTCTGAATCCGCTAATTTTGACTGACATAGAAAAAGAGAAATAAATCTTAAAATACCGATGAATATCGTTGTAAATGTATAGTTCTTGTCCTTAAATAAGCTTTGTTTTTTATTCTTAAAGTATTAATCTTTCTCTTTTTTTTTTTTAAATATTGTTTCCAGTTGGATACTGATCAAACAGATGAAGCTAAACGCGTCGCTGACGATTTAATTTTTACAACATGAAATTTTCAATTAATGTCTTTAAAAGTGTTTGAACATTACAGTTCTTTGTTATTGGTTTTATAATAAAATTAAAAAATTATGAATATGTAGCGTTTTTGTGTGTAACACCCAATGAAGAGTCACGCTTTTTTGCAGTATTCGAAATTTCATTCAATTGCATAAAAAAAAGAAATATTTATTGGAGATTTTTTATACAAGCAGACAAAGAAAATAAGAAAAAAATGCTTTAAAAAAAAACTTATTTAAGCATAGCTGTATTAATTAGTTAAGATCAGTCATATAATCGAATTTGTATAAAAATCTAATAAAAAAAGGATGTATACAAATTAAACAAGCCAAATGCAAAAAAAAAAATGTTTAAAACAAAGCTTGTATTAACCGTAGAGTCGAGGTGGCTGAGCGGTAAAGCGCTTGGCTTCTGAACCGGGGGTCCCGGGTTCGAATCCTGGTGAAGACTGGGATTTTATTTCGTGATCCTTTGGCGCCACTGAGTCCACCCAGCTCCAATAGGTACCTGACATTAGTTGGAGAAAAGTAAAGGCGGTTGGTCGTTGTGCTGGCCACATTACACCCCCGTTAACCGTAGGCCACAGAATCAGATGACCTTTACATCATCTGCCCTATAGAACACAAGGTCTGAAAGGGAAACCTTTTTTTTTTTGTATTAATTTGGATCAGTCATGCAATTACATTTGTAATAGATTTAGATTAACAGAAATAAATATGTGCGATTAGAAATTTTTAACACTTGTATTTTGTTTATCGCAATTGTATGCGTTCTCAATGCTGTTCCTATTACTTATGTCGACTAGTTGGAAAGAGATTGTTGAGAAAAAACGGGGTATCTGGGTGATCGCTTTTTAAAGGATTAAAAGAAGTAATTGACCTGAATTCGAACTCGAGGGCTAAATCCTTCTCAGGCCAACACGGTAACCACTGTACTAGCGTAGAATCTATGAACATGGAAGATTGTAGAGTTATCTATTGTTTCTATTTCATGTTTTTGTTCACTATGCCGTAGACGACGATATATAAAGGGGACTAATTCAGCTAATGCCATCACTTCAGTCAATTACAATTTCTTTCCCTAGTTCGAGAAATCAAACAAAATTAATTACCAACAGTAAATTACTTAATTGAATATTTTTAAAATTAATTTATGCATTGTCAGGTGAATGAAATAATTGTGCAAATTTTCAGCTTCATCTGAGATTTGGTGAGGGAGAAATAACATGGACAGACATTTTACCAGACAGACAGAAAGAGTGAGTTGATACAAGATTTGAAAATATGAAAACTTTCTATCTCTAATCAAACAGATCAGAGCTGTCCAGAACAGTACCAACCAGATAGAAATTGATCAAGCCAACTATTACATTGGAGCTGGATCTGCCGTCGTGGGTGTTTCGGGAACTGCCGTCGTGGGTGTTCCGGGATCTGGCGCTGGTATCGGAAGTATGTTTGGAAGTTTGGTTATTGGCTGTGCTCGTTATCCATCATTGAAGAGACAGTTAGTGAGTCGGAAGAAAAGGACAAAGGAAGAAAGAGAGGAGTAAGAGAAGAAATAGCTCAATAAAAAGAGATAAAGAAATTTGAAAGAGAACCTCTTTATTATTATTTCACAATGTTAAACAGTTTTTAAAATAAAAGTTTTAAACATTGAAACTACGATAAAGATTCTTGCTTGGTATAGATTTTCAAAATTTCAATTGCATATTTAGTCGAGGTTTTTTTTTTTTTTTATAGAAAACAGAAAAACTATAAATAACTATAATCAGACTGATGCGCCCCCTGGTCATGGCCACATTTTAATATGCTTGCGAGTCTTGGACGCTGACTGCAGAGCTAGAGAGGAGGATCCTAGCAATGGAATTGAGATGCTACAGAAGGATCCTAGGCATCACTTTCAAAGACCGTATCACAAACCAAGAGATTAGCGACAGGGTTACTGCAGCGATCTGACCCCATGATGATCCGCTAACTATTGTAAAGAAGCGCAAGCTTAAAATATATGGCCATATTACAAGATCCACGGTGCTCGCAAAGACCTTCCTTCAGGGAACAGTACTAGGAAAAAGAAGAGGCAGACAAAGAAAGCGATGGGAGGACAACATAAAAGAATGGACAGACCTGCCATTGAAAGAGGTTTTAACTAAGGCAAAAGAAAGAGAAGAATGGAGAAAGACGGTCGACAAATCTTGCTTGGTGACCCAACGGTCCAACAGAATAAGAGATAGGTAAAGATAAAGGTAAAGGTCAAGGTAAAATAAAGAACTAAATTTTTGGTGTATCTTTGAAATGACCTGATGGTACGCTAGGTTTTTGAAATGTTTAGGATGTGCACATCTTAGCACTGCAGAATTGAATTTTCTTATCTCTTCTTTTATAGCACTTAATCATTTCAATTTGGAGGAAGCATTAGACTTTCACTCCAAGATTTAAAACTACTATTAACAAAGTGACAAAGACAGTTTGTGTAGTAACACAAACTCAAAATCGGCCCCCGAAATGGTCCGCTCATGCATTGAAAAAAAGGCAGGTTTCAATATTTTTAGCAAGAATATCAGAAACTATGAACTACAAACTATCAACAACTACGAAAGGATACAAATAGAAGAGACTTGTTGGTGTTGAAAGTGATAGCGATACTGTTGTGTTGTTCGACTAACGACTTGATACCACAGGATACTGAGATTTATCGATGCTATTATTAGGGCCTTGTTAATATTCAGAAATATTCAATAAACTGGTGTTAATGAAGATATAGTTAAATCCTAGGTGTCACTTACAAAGGCTGCATCACGCATGACATGTTTAATGCAGCAACTGGACCCCACGATGACCTGATAACCACAGTTAAAAAACGTAACTCAGACAATATGGCCACATCACAAGGTCCCCAGAGCTCGCAAAGACCTTCCTTCAGGGAATAGTACCAGGAACAAGATGAAGAGGAAGTCAGAGAAAGCGATGGAAAGACAATATCAAAGAATTGACAGGCCTGTCAGTGAATGAAATGGTATCAAATGCTTTGGACAGAGAGGAATGGAGAAGGACGGTTGACAGATCGTTTGGGGGTCAAACAGATAGGAGAAGATGAAAGTGAAGTTAAATGTGAACCTGGTCTAACAGATGTTATGGAATGATTATCGTTTTGCTCTAATTGTTTTGTAAAGGGTTAATCTCTTCATCTCTTATTTAAAGTCTCCACAAATACAACTTTTCCCTTTAGCTAAATGTTCCAGATGTAAGGTGTTATGCTATAATTCACGCCTATAATATAAAACACTGCTTATTAATTGTTGTTTTAAAGTGAATTACACTTTTATACATACATTCTTTAAAAATACAAAAAAAAGCCCAGCGACTATTCTTCCTATACAAACTCAATAGCTTTAAATTAAATAAGACGATCTTAGATAATTTTTACAGCGCGACTATGCTAAATCTGCTAACATACGGAATAACTTATTGACAAGGCAACGCTTCATCTAAACTGTTCAGCCGCCTAAAAAACGTTATAAAGAGGGCATCAAAAATCACACGCACAACATTATCATATTTAAATGAACTTTATAAGCAGAAATGTCTAAGAAAAATCGGAAAAATCTTGGAAGACAAAGGCCACCCGCTCAATCATAACTATGTCAAGTCGACGCGAAGTGGGCGACTGCTGTCAATCAAAACAAGAACAAAGCGGTACAAAAGCTCGTTCGTACCTTACTCGGTCAGACAATAACGACGCCACTCGTTGATCAGGAAACATGAAAAGGACAAAGATGTGTAGTCGCTGAATGAACTCTTTATGTTGTGTCTGTTCTATTTATGTGTATGCTTCTGTTGTGTTGTTTTTATATGAGAAAAGTTGTCCTTGTAATGACAATAAATTTTCATATGGATCAATAAAGCAGTCTTGGTCTTAGTCTTAAATTTTTTTTTGAAATATAGGTAGTTTGTAGAATTGAGATCATTTAACTTTGAAATACAATTAAAAAAAGATGTTTTACAAAAGAACTTACACCAATTGCATAAATGTGTAAAAAAATATGGTAAATAGTCGTCTCCTTTACTAAATAGTCTCCTGTGTTACCGCAACTTCACAAGTACGAGTCGAAGTCAGAGTCAAGTACCAATCTAGGCCAGTCTAGGGGAAGTCGGTTCGGAACAGAGAATGGAGTGCAAATCTTGGAAGATACGTCGGAGCATGAAGCTTTTGTACAGTCAGTGTTACGTTGTTGCCAATTGTACAATATTGGCTGTGATTTATTGGACATTTAAGTATTACGTTTAATTGGAGCCCTGAGTTGTCAAGTTCTTTAAGTTAATGGTGTCGTATGGTGCAGTTTGCAGAGAGCCTGGATAATAAGAAATATTGCAATATTATAAAACAACACTCTTAACATAATGAAGCGAATAAAAAAATCCATTTTTTTTAAATTGAAAAAACGAAACAATTTATTCCAACAACAAGGGCACAGTCATGTCGTCAGATCTAGAAAAATACGTCATTTGGTAGTTTGGTCCGTTACTCTGTCTCGAAGCTATTTCCGTTCCAAGTTTTTTAATGTACCGATGCATCACTAAGGAAATCCCCGATTAGTCTCAACGTCTACGCGTCATACTACTGAGTCATTACAGTGGTGAAGCGCCACGGATCGAGTCACGGTGAAGATGTTCTATAAAATATCTAGAAGTACGATTAAATAACTCTATCTTCTAAACAATGTTACAAAGACAGTTTGTGTGGAAACACAAACTCAAAAATCGGTCCCCGAAGTGGTCCACCCGGGCAGTTAAAAAGCAGGCTTCAATGTTATCAGAATGAAATTCTATTAAAGACGAATGACAGAAAATAATGGAGAAAAAAGGTTAACAGATCTTATGTGGTGCCCCAGCTGTCCAGCAGACCAAAGGATAGGTGAAAGTGAATGTGAAGTTAGATGCGAGTCTTGCTTAACTGATGTCTTATAATGAATATCTAATTGATCTAATTGTTTTGTAAAAGGCCAATCTCTTATTCCTCAAGAAAAATTCAAGGTTACAAAAGACAGTTTGTGTGGAAACACAAACTCAAAATCGGCCCCCGAAAAGGTCCATCCAGGCAGGCTTCAATATTTTCAGAAAGAACATGCAAATGAAATTATATCAAAGACAAATGAGAGATAAGAATGGAGAAAGAAGGTTAACAGATCTTGTGTAGTGCCCCAGCGGTCCCGCAGATCAAAGGATAGGTGAAAGTGAATGTAAAGTTAGATGTGAACCTGGCCTAACTAGTTCCCCTTTTCGACCTTGTGGTCTATAGGACAGATGATGTAAAGTTCATCTGTTTTTGTGGCCTACGGTTAGCGAGGGTGTCATGTAGCCAGCACAACGACCAACCGCCTATACTTTTCCCCAACTAATGTAAGGTACCCATTAGAGCTGAGTGGACTCGAGGTGCCCAAAGATTCCAAAGTTGAAAATCCCAGTCTTCACCAGGATTCGAACCCGGACACCCAGTTCGGAAGCCAAGCGCTTTACCGCTCAGCCACCGCGCCTCCCTTGGCTTAACTGATGTCTTATAATTGATCCAATTGTTTTGAAAAGGCTCAATCTCTTATTCGAATCCTCAAAAAAAAAAAATTAAAACAAGATTTCCAGATACCATTTTTTTTTCATAAAAATGATGTTTATAAGATTTTCGCTTTCAGAAAAAAAAGAGTAGCCGTTGCATCAGAACTTTGAATGGTCTAAAATATTGTGATGTCAGATTTTCACTTTCTTTTTTAGTTTATGAGATCTAAACGGGACGGACGGACAGACGGTCAGACGGACAGACGGACAGACATTTCGCACAAAACTAATAGCGTCTTTTCCCCTTTCGGGGGCCGCTAAAAAAAAATCACAATTTTTTTTTCTTTGGTTAAGTGTTCTATGGCTGTTTTGGGCTTTGCAGTTCACGCAATAATATGAAAAACTACTTATTAATTGTTGTTTTAAATTATGTCTGACTTATATGCATACTGGGAAAATTTTTCTCTTTAAAAAAATTGTTAACATTTTTTATGTGTAAGTATAGTAATTAATATAACAGATCTTACATAACTTAACAATACACAAATATATATAAAAAAAATTTAAAAAAAAAATCTACAACCGTTTGCATAAATGTGTTAAAAATATGGTAAATTGCAGTCTCTCCTAATAAAGAGCCTCGAGTGTTTGTTACTATTAATAGTTAATAATTGTAAAAGTATTTTTATAAAAAAAAAACTTCTTGCATAAGTGATTTAAAAAATTAGACTTTTCGCTTTCAGAAAATAAAAAAGTAGCCGTTGCATCATAACTTTGTATGGTCTAAAATATTGTGATGTCAGATTTTCACTTTCTTTTTTAGTTTACGAGATCTAACAAATGGTGGGACTCAAATAACAGTCACGTGATATATTATTTATAAATAGATTTAACACAGGCATTGAATTTCTACTAAATATATTTAGTAGACAAAAAAAAAAAAAGACAAGAAATGTAATTATCAGTATTATATTTTGAGGATGCCTGTCTATTATTTCATTGGTGCTAAGAACACACACACAAATTCGGGCCTGGTCTGTTTTGTAAAAACGCATGGTGTCAGTATTTCCTGTTTTCAAGTCGTAGGTAAGGGTGGTCTGTGATTTAAAAAAAAATGATTAAGGATAGCTGTGACGATGATAATGTTCAAAATAATAGGCTGATCATTGTATGCATTGAAAGCATTGATTATCATACTGCTACATCTGGTAACTGAGACTCCCATGTGTGACCTCAACGTGACTGCAACTGAATGCAATTGGAAAAAGAGACCAATGTAAATAGCAACAGTAGAAAGCTCAATTTCAAGGTAAGACTACACAAGTTAAGGGATTTACAATACCTATGTCAGAAAGAGGCTATAATCAATAAAAATACAAAAATATTGCAGTAACTTCCGGAGATTTAAAAGTTACAATGTAGTTAATAGAGATTAATGTGAGTCAGGAAATAGAGAAACAGAGGGATTAATAAGTCAGTAAAAAGAGAAAAAGAGAGATTAATGTGAGTCAGTAAATAGAGAAAAAGAAAGACTAATGTGAGTCAGTAAATAGAGAAAAAGAGAGATTAATGTGAGTCAGTAAATAGAGAAAAAGAAAGACTAATGTGAGTCAGTAAATAGAGAAAAAGAGAGATTAATGTAAGTCAGTAAATAGAGAAACAGAGGGAATAATGGGAGTCAGTCAATTCAATTGTGTTTCTACTCTATTAGACATTTTTATAAATGGCGGGAAAACTATAAATAGCCAGCTTGTTGGTGTATCGAGTATACCGAATCCAGGAACTGTGGATGAGATGTAGGCCCTACATGTTTAAAGGTGCATGATCATGTTTGTGCATGTTTAGCACTGAGAAATCCAATTTTCTAAGCTTGTAGCACAAAACTATCTCATTATGAAGGTAGGATCGCACTTTCAATCTAACTTCAAACTTATTTGAACAACTCACTAGCAGTAGTAATAAAGGAGATTTAACACAAAGATCAACAGCCATGTATTAAGCTATTGTTCAAATTAGAGCTCATTTTTTTTATTTAGTTGCCAACTTGACATTCTTTAGTTTTGAGTAAAAATCTCCACTATAATTGTGAAACGAATACATTTGTATTACAGTAAGTGATCGTATTTGTGATAGCCACTCTTTTCTTTTCATTCATACTTTAGATTACATTATGTATTGTCCTATACGTAAACTAAAAATCTCTGAAAGATAAATGTGGACTCCTTAAAACTTGTTTGAAGCCTCGTCACTGCTCTTTATCATGAATTTTAATAATAAAAAAATTCCTACATCATTTCGGCACCCGAGATTCTAACTATTTCAGTTTCTACTTTCTCGAATTATTGAGTATGCATTTCTCTTTTTTACTACGAGATTCAATTACTATTAAACGACACCCTTCCTGAAATTTAAATGACATATATTCGCATTGCAATGTTCTCATTGCGAGGGTACCGGAATATAAAAGATTTGAACCATCCATGCTCTCTGTTGATTTGCTCGTGCAGCGTGCCTGTAAGACCCAACACCTGTACAGGTGAGAACCTCATTAATTCCGTGCTGATGCTGGCGTGAAAGCAAAGCGTGGGCTCACGTGACTAGATATATGTCTTTGAGCTACCCATTGTAGAGTTAAACTAGAACGTGAAGTCATAGAACTAAGAGATCTCCTGTTGTGAAAGAAAGATGTCGCTGACTGTGATTGTGACAGCCATTGTGGTATCTGGACATCTTTTGGGCGGCCAGTCTTTTAGTGTAAGTAGAATTTAAAGGGATTGGTGGCTGCGTGGTAAAACACTTGAATTCAGAACCGAGGGGTCTAGAGTTCGAATCCCAGAAATGACTAGGTTTTTTTTTTTTTTTTTTTTTTTTTTTTTTTTTTTTTTTTTTTTTTTTTTAAGGTTTTTTAGGTTACCCTTAAGTCCACTCAATTCTAATGGATACCTGACAATAGTCGTTGTGCTGGTCATATGTCACCCTCCTTGACCTTGGGCTACAGAAACAGATGACTTTTACATCTTTTGCAAATATCGCAAGCTCTGAAAAAGGAACTATAATTTAACGGTATTATCTCTGTATAGACAAAGAAAGTTTCATTTAAATGTTTGAGGCAGCAGAAGAACTAGTTACAAATCCCTCATTAATAATCTCACCGGCAATTAACACCGCTGCCTTTGAATCGTAACAGGAGCCTCCATTTCCAGATCAATCCATATAGGTGGTACAAATGGAAAAAGATGATAGTATGGCTAGACAAGGTACACATTACATTATATGTCAGCTGAACGATTCATGAGCGCCTCACACATTGCTGAATGACTGTATTCTGCGCCCAATCACCGTAACTCTATATCAAAGGGGAGAGAATAAAATATATTCAAAAGCTATCACGTTATAACTGCATGCTCTAAGACAGGGGTTCTCAACCTCACTCTGACCGAGGGCCATTTTAATATCCGACACTCGAGTCGCGGGCCACATGAAGAAAAAAGGAGGGGGAAATGGAATTCTACAATAAACCAATTTTCATTAGAAACCCGTGAATCTAGTATTTACATTAATTCATGAGAAGTTTATCCAAAACTACTTTTAAATATCCGGCTGCATAGTTGAGACGCGAAGTCGAAGAACTGAATCTAGAATTCTAGATGTTCGTCTAAGAGACGATACGATTACGTAGCATAGGTTTCGCACGATTCATCACTGAACAAGTTTGTCTCACTAATGCACTAATACGTGCTTGTAATTATTGGGAGCAGATGAAGAAAACTGCTCAGAATCGAGTTCGGAGGAGAGGTGTTGCGGCCCTAAGCTCCCCTGGGAGTGCACAGGATTAAGTCAGTAAGTCAATTATTGTGATCATCCATAAAACTTGTTTTCGGAGATTTCGAAATGTTTATGCAAGAAACACGGAGTCGATTTGAATAGCCTGCATCACTTGAAATTTATCAAGCAAGGATGTCTAGTTTGTAAGTCACATGGTAAATAGATTTTGTTGGTAAATAATTCAACGAGACCACAGAAGCTCGGTACCATTTTACTTCTAAAAACTATTGCTGTCAACAATAGTTTTGGCACTATCAGTTGTCACTCCCACTAATTTTTCCAAGTGAAAAAAATTCTCTGTAATGGTTGAAACTTTTTTGTCAGTGTTTCGCCACTGGCGATCTTATCCATGCTCCAAATAGCTACAACTTTTCTGATTCTAAAACTGTTGATTTTGTCGCGAATAAATACCAAAATTTTGAGCGGTATCAGATATGTCGGTAGACTCGTCAGCGGCAACAGAAAATAGAAACAGAAACAGAAAAATGCAGGCGACTCATTTTCTTCTCATTTTAGGTAAATACTCTCATCCATTCCTCTACTCTAGGTGTAATCTATCAATCTAACTATCAATCTAACTATCAATCTAACTATCAATCTAACTATCGCGTATCAAGTCAAGAATGCCGCCTTATTTATTTATTTAATTTCCTAAAGCTGTTAAATCTTATGTTCTTTAAATAGAGCCACTCTTTCTGTATAAAACAAATATGTTGGCTTAGTATCGGTACCAATCAATTTACTCTATATATTTAAAGATATTTTTTATACTTTTTTTTTGGACAATGGATTTTCAACACTTTGTGCCCACGTTTCGGCGGGCCGGATAGAACCATGTCGCGGGCCGGATGTGGCCCGCGGGCCGTATTTTGGGCATCACTGCTCTAAGAGATTCGAAACATGACCAAAATGGTATTCGGGTTACCCGAAGACCTGTTTTAAAAACGTATACTAAAACATTATGGCCACATCACAAGGTCCTCGTGGGCTCGTAAAGGCCTTCCTACAGGGAACAGTACCAGGGGGAAAAAATCGGCAGAGAAAATGATGGAGAAACAAATTGAAAGGATGGAGGGGTTGGACATTGATGGAGATTCTAATCAAGGCACAAAATAGAGCGAATGGAGAAGACGTTTCACAGATCATGTGTGGTGCCTTAATGATTCAACAGACTAGTGGATATCAGGGGCGTAACTAGGGATTTGGGGGCCCGGGGGGATTGACCTCTTTGGGGGCCCCTTGCATTTTGACATTGGACATATGACATGGGATAATGTACGCAAAAATATATAAGCCCCAAATCAAATTGGTTCAGTATATCAGTAAATTTAACAAAAAGTAATCAAGACTCTTTTAATAAATAATACCGTTGTTTATTAGTTAAATAATGCACAAGTGACAAATCTCAATTGATATCGCTTCACGTCGTGAATTCTGTGCAGCAAAGACACCTATAACATCAACTACATCGATCATGGGCGTAGCCTGGATTTTTTTTCGGGTGGGGGGGATTTGGGGGGATTCCTCCCCGCCCCTCCCACCCCCGGCAGAAAAAAAAATATATATGTGTGTGTGTTTGTGTGTACATAATTAATCTTTATTACATTCTGACCCTTTCGGAAGACGTTTATTGTTTATTGTAGACTCCCCGCCCTTGCTAGCAAGGGGAACTGGGGGAGCTCGCAGCGCTCCCCCAGCGCGGGGCGAAGCCCCACCGCCGAGCACTATTTCTGGTATTGAAAGCCAACAAAATGCATATTCTGAGGTATCTACAGTGCATTATCTTGCTAATTTCTTTAGCAGCTTCCCGTATATGCAGTCCAGACTTTTGTAGTTTCTTCTGAACTATAGTAATTGGGCGCAAGAGCTTTAACCAGAATTCAAGATAGGCAAAAAAATCTTAATTTTCCACTGCATGAAGAAGATTCTGTGCTAATATTATATGGTATTATGTCATTGTTGGTTGTTTATGTTTTCTACGCAAGCAAAAGGATTCAGAGCATACAAAAGTGGGAAAGATCCATATCTCGTTATGCTCGAGTATAGAAATACTCCGATAAGCGGACTGCCGTATTCACCATCACAACTGCTGACGAGTAGAAGACTCAGGGAATCATTCCAACTGATCACAAACTATTGAAACCATCGGTAGCTGAAAATGCAGAGACATTACTCAACAAACGACAGATGAAAAGCAAAGTGAAATACAATGCAAAAGCAAGACTACCTAAAGATTATTCTGTCGGAGAGTTCGTCTAGGTCAAACATGTCAGAAAGCAGTTGTCATAAAAAAACATTCAGCAAACAGATCTTACATCATAAAGACAAACGGAAAAACATACAGAAGAAATCAACGCTTTTTTAATAAGAGTTTCGATGAAGACATCTCTGGGTACTATTATATCGATGGAGACAATGAACTGCAAACTGTTGGAACAAACGAAACTGACAGTTATAGACCAACGTCTAGAGAACTTGTTGTGCCAGTCAAGACAACCAGAAGTGGACGAATTGTTAAAGTTCCTAGTAAACAGGGCTGGCCTTAGGCCACTGCAGCCTATGCGGTCGTAGTGGGCCCGCGCTTTCATAGGACCCGCGCTAATTCTAAGTGTACATTATTAAATTAAACCATTATAACGTATATAAAATAACAGGGTTTTCTCGACCTCCTGATTTTTCAGGCCCTCCAAGAAATCTCACGAAAAGGCGAAATATACGATAAAGTCCTGAATTTTTTTTTTTAATTTATTCAAATCTCCTGAACAATAGACAAAATTGACATTTTGGGGTGCCTATAAATAAAAAGTGGCATTGCGAGATTTTATTTGATAAAAATTTATTGCAAAGACGAAAGTATGCCTATTTTCTAATTAAACAAAAATAATATTGACATCCGTTTCGCATAGGGCCCCGCAAATGCTAGGGCCGGCCTTGCTAGTAGATATCACTCTTAAGAACTTTAAATAGAAGGGTGTGATAATAACTTCAAAAGGAAGGATGTGCTAATATTATATGATATTACGTTATTGTTGGTAGTTTATGTTTTGTGCGAAAGCAAAATGATTAGATGGAAATAAAAAGAGAGTTTCCATTGGATTGAGGAAAGATGAATAGAGGGGTAATAACTCGAGTATGAAGCTAAATTCTGAAATTATAGACGCCAAACCCGAATAATGGACTATTCTAGCATTATTAAGAATAACTTTTGGATCTGTTATACTCGATTCTGTAAATTTTGCTTAAAGGTTGATTAGTGTAGCCATAAAATACTCGCCATTTAGATCTATTATTAGTAAAGGTAACAAGATACCTGGAATTCGCTGTATATCATGCAGTTTTATTCCTGGCAACAAAGTTTAAAATGTAAAACTAACTTTAAAAAAAACTTTGATTTCTGTGGGAAAAAAATATTTTTAAATGTCAACAAAGTCAACGTACTAATAGACCTAAATCTAGGTTTAGTCCTTGTGATAAATTTAATCCATAAATGTTGAAAAAAAAAAAGACACCCGTGACACTATTTGTCAATCAAATATATTAAATTTATGTATTTACAAATAAATTTCGGACACCCATTTGGGGGCCCCCAAACCGGGGGGATTTTAAAATTCTCCCCCCCTCCCCCCCCCTTAGTTACGCCACTGGTGGATATGTGAAGGTGAAGTATTTTGATAGTAAAGAAGAACATATCTATCGACACTTGCTTATTCAGATAGCTAGAAACTAGCAAAATTTAAAAAAAAAATATTCTTTAAAAAAAAAAAAAAAAGCTTACCTAACGGCGAGGAACTCCACCCTTAAAACTATATCTACGAATAATGTACACGTTATTTGCCTTATTCGATATCAAACAATAGAATTATTTACCAATAATTAATTGACTAATTAATTATTTTCGTTTCTTGACTCATGTTTTTTTAGGTCAATAATCTTCAGCTGGACTCTGAGAATGTTAAACGTTTTGCGGTAAGTTGTTTTTTCTCCAACATTTTACACCTAAAATCTAATTTAATACGCAATTTTTATAATTGAACAATTGTAGTTTACAACGCATTTTTATTTTCGAACCAATATTGATGTGTCTTCTTGCAATCAGGGCGCACTATTTGTCCTAGGTTTTAAAAAGTCGTTGGTCAAAAAAAGGCTAAACATGTAGGACGCAGCATTGGGACAATAGGAATATGGGACATTCGTATGTCTTTAATTTGCATGATTTTCAGAAGATCATCTTCGTGTTAAGTTAGAGGTTTTGCCACTTAAAGCAAGTGACGGAAGAATTTGGACCATTCTTAACCAAAAAAAGTTGAGAAGAATAACATTAGCGGAGACATATTGTAATGTCTTGTAATTTTTCTGGACAATGCTGTTCATTTTTACAAGGTCAAAAAAAAGAAGATGAAATATAGATTAATTAAAAATAATTATTTTTTTAAAACGATTGTTATAATGTCATTTTACTAAATATTCATAGTTGGATTGATAACTACAATGAAAGCAAAACGTTATATTTGCCTCCCCCCCCCCCACGTCCATTTTGCCAAGACGTCGAGCACTCCCCCCAGAACGCACGTCCCACAGTTTGTGAAATGCTGACTTATTATATTAGACCTACATTTGGTAGATTAAGTACTTGTTTAAATATTCACCTATTTTTTTCATAGATCTAGATAAAAGACTTTTAAGGACCGAAGTCTAGATCTAGATGTATCAATAAACTAGTACTAGTCCCTAATCTAGATTAGAGATTATTGTCTACTTCTTCTCCTAGAGTCTACTGTAGAACTAGAATCTATTTAAATTTAAAAAAAAGATTTAATTCTCATATCGTTTTCTTGAGAACTCGGAATTGCATTCACACCAGTCCAAATGGATTTTGTTTTATCTTATCTTTATATTCTATCTACTTTCACTTTGCCAATCTATGAGCTTAACCACTGATACATATAAACCTATTTTTATTTCAATCATCGCAGCCTTCTTCTTCTGGTGGAGGCGGGTGGGGTGGAGGTGTAGTCTCCAGACGTGAATCTACAAACGAAGCGGTAAGTCGGAAATCATATGTAATGAGTTAACTATTGTCCTATTTCAATAACTCTAACCTTATTTAAATATCAATATCCCTAAATCTCTATTCATAATTTCTTTTTAAAAAATCTTAACAGGACTTCAGATAAGCAACTAAAATACATTTTTGTTAATTTTTTTTTCCATTTCAAAATTCTCAAAGAAAAACAAAAACAAACAAAAAAACAATAAAAAAAAATAATTCTTAAGACATCACAATAGAGAATGTGAATGTATAAAGATAGGTGCATCGTTTAGGTAAGTCACAACTAACACAATGCGTAACCTAGACAAGACATGAAACATATTTAAGGACACTAATAGCTATATATTTCAACTGCGTTTCACTTAAATCCAATTCAAAGTGTTAAAAGGTCGTCCTAAAATCGCAACAGCTGTAATCGGCTCCCAAAAGCGGAAAGCAGCTATTAGTTTTGAGTGGTCTGTCTGTCCGTCTGTCCGTAAGTCCGTCAAAAACTACACTAATTTTTATTATTCTCTTTTAAAAGTAAAAACAGAGGAGACTTTATTAATGGCAGTGTACGTTTTTCAAAAACTTATATAAAAAAAAATATTAAAGTTTTTTCTATTTTTTCTTTTGTTTTCGTTTAAGAACATGTTTGTCTACGTTTTGCCACGTGCTGTTTGACTTTTACAATTGCGTTTTAGTATTTTATTGCGCTTGAAAGTGACAACATTGTCAAAAATTGAAAAAAATGAAACCTGTTCGGAAAACGTAAGTAATAACACATTTATATAAATATTTTCAAATAAAACTACTTGATTTAGAAACATAAAGTATTCTAGTATTATAATTATTTAATAGATTTAACATTTATAGCATGGTCTTTTCAAATTTTTATTTTTTGTAACGTACACTCCCAGTGTACATGGCAGGATATGCCACTGTAGGAATCAATTACTGATATATGAATCGAAATAAATCAAGACTTCATTTAGAACATAGATATGTTTGTTTTAACCAATATTATCATATATTATTGCTATACATAATAGATACCCTTATAATTGCAAATTTTAGAACTAATAATGATGATTATAAGGTTATTATTTGAAAACATATAAACAATAATATAATAATTCCTTTTATATATTTTCTTTGTTTTGTTTTATTTTACTTCATGCAGTTCTCCTAGGCTATAGTATTTAACTGACTACTTAGAAAAATATTTGTCCCATTAGCAAATTATAATCCTATTGATGTATGTTTTTTTGAAAAAAAAATTATAATAATAATTATAGATATTTATAATTTTTTTTTAGGGTCTCAAGTAAATATTAACAGTTCACAATGTCATCATTAAGAATCAAGATGATAACCTGATATCTAATAGTAAATAAATGAATTAGACAAAAGCATGATTGAGTTTCAATGACATTAGAATCTTATAATTTGTTATTAGGTCCTTGTGTTATATCATAACATAATATGTTTACCTCTATGACACCGTTTTTTATTATGTATACTTATTTTTTTTACCATTTAGTCACAATTTAGTATAGCTAATTAGCAGAGCTAATATGACAAGGGAATTGAGTCTATAGACTTTATCAAAGCTAACAAACTTGAAAATGCCAAAACTATGACAGCGACCCAATGAAAAGAATTCGAAAAAAACTGATAAGCATATGAATATACGAATATACGAATATACCAATATATAAAGTATGTTTGGTTCAACCGCACTTCAAATATTAAAATCTTTGCTTATGGACATGATCTTTGAAAATCTCATTATTGTAGTATTATTTGTTGTTGTAAAAAATATAGCTGGATAGTACTGGTTAGTACCATATAATGTTGTACATTTGATGCCTATTTTTTTACTATATTGTTATAATTTTTAGTAAAAAAAAAGCAATAAAATATACTTTTTTTGCATTAAAATGCTAATTTGTGTGTTTTTCAATGTTATTAACTAATCTATTTTCACTTAAAGATTGTAAAAAAAAAATTATTATTTTTTTATATAATGTTCCTCATGGGGCCACTTCCTGCCACGTACACTGCCAGTGTACATCTCACAGAATCGTTACTATATGGAATTTTTCAAAAATTCTTTTTGCAGTGTCTTAGTTTGACCGATAGAAATTGATATTTAATAGAAAATTTATATTTAATGCAGTAATAAAGTTTTGGTAGTTAATGGGATGGATGCAGTTTTCCTGTATAATTAAAAGCATTTGTAATGTTTTTTAAAATATATTTATTACTAAATTAAGTAACTTCTGTTATAAAAGCTACTAATAATTAGAGAATTTGTTTTCAAAAGAAAAAAGATGCATTTGATATGTATTGAAGTCAAATATATTGTACAACAATAACTATATTTATTTAGCATTGTTTTCTTCTATATTTTGCACAAAGTTCCAAAGAGAAAAAGTAGGGCGAAATGACTCTGGATCAGAAGAATGTTTTTTGGACATTCCGCTTGTTTCGCTTGGTGCGTTGTCGCTGGGCGGTGGTGTCAAATCCTGAGTCACAGGTTCGAGCCTCGGTCGGCGCATGCCCTTATTTTCGTAGCATTTTAATTCACTACTTTCTCTCTTAAAAACTGGTGCTGTTATTTATTTATGTTTAATATATGTATGAGTCATTTGTTTCAGCACCTAGCTTCAACTCTATGTTTACATTTACAGCATTATTTCTCGTACCCACTGAAGCTTCTATATGTAATGTGTTTATGTTGTCAACTTGTCTTTGTGAGAGATATACAATTAGATAGAGCCATCGTTTGTCTAATGCATGCCTAACGGCTGTCTGTGTCGGCTCTATCGAAGTTGTTTGTGAACGGATGCTGCGAGGGTGGGAGAGGGGCTATCTGGGGCTTGTGACCTTTGACCACTGGGGTGGAGTTTGCATACGGGCGAAATGACTCTGGATCAGAAAAATTTTTGTTGGACATTCCGATGGTCTAGAGCAGTGATTCCCAAAGTGGTCTATATAGACCCCCAGGGGTCTACGAGGACTTCCAAGGGGTCTATGGAAGTGAAAAAATATATTGGGGGTCTATGACCTGTAAATGGGGGTCTACGAGAGTGGATCTCATTTAAGCATGTCGAGACTTTATATTTCATTTCCCATTAATGATTTTACCTTAGTTAATCCTTTCAATTGTAACTCTGTTAGTCTAATGAATTTTTTTAAAAATTTTAGTATCTTATTTTAAACATTGTATTTTTGTTTACATGAAAGTAACATTGTACATGGCCTTGTTAAAAAGAACTGTAGAAAGTACAGTGTTGGTTACTAGACATTTTTCTGTATTCTTCCTTGTCGAACAAGCCATTTCATATGTGCTTTTTCTATAACAAAGTTTTAAGCTAAGTTACAACGAAACTATCTAACCTGGAACACCATTTGAGACAATGACAACATGATAAAATAGATTGAGATTTGAAATACTTTCCAACACTTTTAGTTCAGAACAGTAGAATCAAATGTTTAATTTAACATCCTAAATGAAAAGAGGTTTGTGAGTGTCTTACAATATTTTTTCTTAGGCCTATATCAAACTCCAGAAAACTGCACTATTAAAAGCCACACACATCTGATATCATAGTAAACATTTCTCTAAACAACAATACAGTTCAAAGGTGTAATGGTAAGAGGAGTTAGAACACTGGAAGGTTCTTATGTAATTACTTGCAAAAGACATACTTCTAAAAAAAAAAAGCTGTACTAGTTAACCTTGCCTGATAATATAGTGTTATTATTATCATGCTTTCTTTTTGCTATGAATTAAGAAATCCATAAAGATCTGCTCATTGCCTGAAACTTTGATCAATTGATCCTTCATAATGAAGTATGATAGTTGTCGAAAGGCTTATGTTTGACAATATTTATTTCTGAGTTCTTGGGTGCTAAAAATCCAATTTTAACAGACTCATTTCATAAATTTAATGAGGCTAACGCTACAAGGTGATTACCTAAATTTGATCAAAACGAAGGCATAATCTCAATGTGAGGATTAAGTAATGAAACATACAATAGATGGGATGAATTTTCCAAATTTTCAAATTTAAAACCAACATCATCTAATCGAGAAGTTATGATAGATTAAATCTAACTAAATTGAACTCTAATGTTGAAATGTTACACAAACTTGCTATCCACTAGGCCAGTGTTTCCCAAACTTTCAACATATACCAAATAGGCGTACCCCTTCAATAATTTTCGTAAATCTAAGTACCCCTTTCTCTTCAACCCCTTAAAAAATAGAATAATTGTTGAAAATAATAAACGAACTTTAGGGAATACTGCAATAGGCGTTTTTTTTTGTTTTTTTTTTTTTTAGTCAATTCCTATAATGCATATTAAATCTTATTTTGCGTCATTTTAATATGAATTTCATCAATGAATGGCCTAGAAATCAGTGAGAAAAAACACAAATGAAGTTGAAGAATTTTCCAGAAAATGCAGGGGGTCTACCGAAGAATAGAAAACATGGCAAGGGGTCTACTTGACAAAAAAGTTTGGGAACCACTGGTCTAGAGGCTAGTTTCGCTTGGTCCGTTGTCGCTGGGAGGTGGTGTCGAATCCGGAGTCATTGTTTCGAGCCTCTGTCGGAGCATGCCCTTATTTTCGTAGCATTTTAATTCACTACTTTCTCTCTTTAAAACTTGGTCCCTGCTGCTATTCATTTATGTTTAATATATGTATGAAAATTTTGAAACTTGCCTTTTTGCCTGATTGAGTGAACCGATTCTGAGTTTATGTTTCCACACCTACAATCTTTATAACCTTGTTTGTTTGTTTGTATTTCATTGAGATCCTTGTTTCATGCAAAGTAGGCGTCAATGTCATATGTCATAGGATTTTTTATTTCGTGGGTGGGGGGTTGGTTTTTTTTTTCTCCCCTTTAACATATGTAACTCTTCCTGGAGTTAGTGGAAATACAGTAGACATCTCGTCCGTGCCAGATAGGGGTTCTGGGGTGGAGCTCTGGTGCAAAGCATTATTCCCGGTGTTTTAAACGAAAATAATGCATATTCAGCTAGCCTTATATTAAAAAATTGTATTTCCAAAAACCAAATCTGCTATTCAGGGGTGTTTGTATGTGTGTGGGGGGGATGGTTCGTTTCAGGGGGGTGAACCCCCGATCCCCCCAGGCTTCGCCTATGCATTGGTGTATTTAAGAACAGAGTAATTGCGCAGCAATGCCGTAGTTTGAATTTGTTTAAAAGTTAGTTTAAAACTAAAATGATATCAAAAGTTTCCATGCGTGCCGAAAATAGCTTAGAGGGTTCTATTTTATATATATATAATTCTAGTTTTACTTTTTCTCTTCATAAAACAAAAACGTTCATTTTGAATCTCTATCGATTTGTTTTCTTATACTTCAGCTGGACTCTGATCTCCACGAGAACGCTAAACGTGTTGCGGTAAGTCTTCCTCCAGCTTGTCACTGACCTATGTTTTAATATATTCACTCTTATCCTTGGCTTACTCTTGGATGGACAATGTCCCTCCTAGGTGTCAACGTAACCCCGATAGTCACCTCTGTCGTGTCGTCATCCATTCCTTCCTTTCCATTGTTTCAAATTGTATAACAATGGCTCTTTTCTTATTTCCTTCTCATACTAATATAATTACTTCACGTCATGTAATTAATATAATTAGTCCCTTAATAGACCCTTAGAAAATCTTAGTTACAATGTGATCTCAAACATTTATCTCTGTCTCAGTCTGTCTGTCTCTTGGTCGAGAGGCTAAGTGCCTTGAACTAGGCTTGGCTTGGCTACCTATGAAGGGGGCTCGAGTTCGACACCCGACTCGGGCAGAGTTGTGTTTACTGGGCGCCTAAAGGCAGCACGGTAAAACCTTCTCCTTGATTCCTCCTCCCCGCACTGATCCACAACTGAGATTGGAACAAGGCGCGCTGATCATGATATAAGCATGAAAGTAGCGCTATACAAAAGTCATAATTATTATTATTATTATATATATATCATTGCAGCCTTTTTATGTAGGAAACAGATGGGGTGGAACTGTAGTTTCCAGACGTGAATCAAGAAATGAAGCGGTAAGTCCGATAGGATATGCATATAGTTAACTATTGTCCTATTTAAATAAAAGTATCCAAACATATCTATTCATATTTCCTTCCATAGTAGATCCATCGGCACTTTAAATAAGCAACAACAATACTGGATAGTGTATAAAAATAAAACTTCAGGAAAAACGAATAAGTTAATTTTATATAAAATTTATAACTGTCTTTCATCGCAAATACATATATATATATGGCTTCTTCTGTTTCGGAAGACAATGGATGTGCCCAGATGAACTGGCTTTGGTTACGTCTTGAGATGGGGCAGAATCTGGAGTGACTGATCAAGCCATTTCTGGAACGGCAGAGTGTGCCACAGTTCGTGCATATATAATTCATCAATCCTAGGGCTAGCTGACAGGGCAGATTTCTTTTTCTTTTTCTTGGCTGACGCAGCTTCATTTCTTTTGCATTAATCGAAGTTCGTACCAGCACGTACAGTCTATCTCCATGCTGTCCGGTCTTGGGCTATCTCCTCTCACATACTTTGGTCAATGCCCGTGGTTCTCGTGTCTCGTTTGCAGACATCTCTGTAGGTTAGACTTGGGCGGCTCTTGGGTCTGACTTTTTGACTCCCTCTGCAAGCTCAGCGTATAAGATGTCTTTAGAGACTCTTCCATCTGGCATGCGAGTGACATGACGGAGCCAGCGTAGTCTTCTCTGTTGAAGGAGAGCAAAGATGCTGTGTATATTGGCCCGTGTCAAAACTTCCTGGTTGGTGACACGATCCCTCCAGGAGATGCGTCGCATATATATTATATTAGGGGTACACCGAATAGTATTTTTAGATACTCTGCTGGAGCCGGGCATGGCCGGATAGTAATATATGAATATATATATATATATATATATATATATATATATATATATATATATATATATATATATATATATATATATATATATATAGTGATAGCAACATAGTCGACGGATTCTATTTAAATGTTCTGCATTATGTGTGCTGCTATATTTCGCTGTTATCCGATCCTTCGTCTATACTACATGTTATTCGGAATTATATTGGATATGTATATAGAGTGTGGATGTATTGTTATTTAAGCAACAAAAAACACAATTTATATTTTAGTCAAGAAATGATACATCTTTTTTTTTTTTGGAGGAAACTAATGTCTAATGTTTCCAATTACAATGAATCGAAAGTTCTAACGTGGTCTAAGTCTAAGAAACACAATTAAGCTCGATTTCAAATAAGATCGTCCTCCCTAAGATAGTTTTTCAAACTGAAAGTTCATTGAATTATCTCCCTTTCAATAAATTTCTTTTGGCTTATGCTTGTCTTGAAACCTTGCCGCGTACGTCACCAGACAGTCTTCTTTTCTTTTTTTTTTTTTAAATCTGGTATTTGTGTAAATTTTCAAGCATATATAAATCTTTGCCTTATCATTAAAGGTTTTGTGTAACATTTATTTTCCTTAAAATGAATATTTTCTCTTTCATTTGTGATGCAAACTAATAATGACACTAAATGTAATGCTTCTAACTATCGTGCAAAGTGGAAACAATCATAACCATTGTATTTTGTAGCCGCTGTACGCATATCGTTGTTTAAAATCAAGTATTTCTGTGGGTTACTAGCTTCTGGTAATAGCAATTTTCCTTTACAATCTATTCAAGACAATACATAAGGAATCAACGTGATTTTTTTTTTATAACTTTAATTAAAGAAGTTAAAATGTTCAGCCAAATGACGTCAACAGATCGGTCAACAGTTTTCTTTACAAAAACTTATAGTTATAATGTTGGCAAGATCAAATTATTTCTTGTAGTGTCTAATCAGAATCTGCATTTAGTCAACCTTTCGAAATAACAAAGACAGTGATTCTGGATACCTTAGTTGTAAGAGATCTCACTTACAATGGAATGAAAGGAATGGTTTCTAAATATAGCATTAGCAATCACGTGATATTTTAACAATAATGGCAAGTCTTTGATTACAAAGATTAAGGATGTGTGCTGTAATATATCGCCCAAGAAACCAACGATCCCGTTTAAATAAGCTCTACAATATTGACTTTCTCTTTAGCCGGACACTGATCGCAGGGAGATCGCTGAACGTTTTGCGGTGAGTTTTTTGTCTAGAATGTCAAATATATTTTATATAAGTAGACTCCCTTTTCTACTCACTAATCTTCAAACAGATAGTGCGTCAAATAGGCATTTAGCTCGTAAAAAAAATGATTTGTTAATTTTGTTTGTTTTGTTTATTTGGGGGTTTAAGTTTTCTAGCTTACTGACGATGACTTGAAGATAACAAGAAAAACATTAAATATACTTGTTTTAAAAAAAGACAACACCGGCCTTTATAGAGCGACCTTTTTTTTTCTCTTACTAACTAATGAATGTTAGATTAAAAAACAATGGAACATTTTTTTTACCCGCTATCTCCCCCTTCCCCCCCCCACCGAAAAAGAATCCTGGTTAAGCGAATGTATAGATTTTTAACTTTTACATTTCCGTTGGGGCACCACGAAAGATTCGTCGACCGTCCTTCTCCATTTCTTTCTGTCCTTAGCCTTAGTTAGAACCTCATTCATCGGCATGGGATGTATAGATTTACTACACGTATAATATTCCAACGATAGGCATTTAGATCTAGACTTAAGCTTTTGAATCAATAAATATAGAAATTAGGAAATTCCCGAACTCGATATTCCTTTCAAGAACGCGATAGTCCTTTCAAAACCGTTGTGGGATCTAGACCTAGATCTAGTTCTCTTGCCAAATTTAAATTTCTTTTTTTGTTTTTCTTGAAAAATTGATAACGGTCCAGCTAGAGTTTTCCCCGTGTGACCTTCGAGCAAGTAATTCTTTTCTTAACTGTTCAATTTACGAAAAAAAATTAATAGAGTTGTTATTAAGATTGATTAGGCAGACTAGGCAATCAAAACTTTTTCACTTACAAAGGTTTGTTTAAATAAGTAATAATAAGTAGTAAAAATAGAAAAAGACTTTAAATCGCCCCATTTATGATCATCTAGTCATACGGAACTAGGAAATAATACTCTGATGAAAAGAATGTACAATAATCATTATTTTTCTATATGTCCAATGTAAGAACGATGTAACATATTTGTTATTAATGCAAAATTTGCTTTAAATGGACCATTGCAGCGTGTTATTGGAGGTGGACTCCCAGGAGGAGTTGTTTCCAGACGAGAAGCTGAAAATGAGGAGGTAGGTCCGAATGCAGGTGTAGCCCACATAACGAGTTAAAGAACTTGTATCCAATAGAAATAGATTTTAACTTTTTTTTCTTCCTACACAAGTAATTCCGATTTCATTAAAAAAAAATGTTCGTGGCATACAAATCAACATCTGATATCATATTATAACAATAAAGCTTGAGGAGTGCAGTATTTCACGTGGCCACACAGCCCCAGCTGAGATCTACATATTTTGCCACATCCAGAGCATTGTCCGGCGGTGGTCGATTTAGATTCTCTTTCCGCCGTCCACGTCTGTCCACGGCAGTGGATTTACTTTTGGTCTTGGATGTGTTTGTGTATCCCGCGGCATTTGTAAGTGATCTCCAGCTGTCTCGTTCTGAAACTCCCTGCAGCCAGCTGCTCTCTACTATGTCAGATAAAGCAAGTTAGCGCCTAGGCACTTCTGTTAGGTCGAACACCTTTCAGCTCATCAAAAATGACTGCCTTTGGCACACTCGTCCCCCATACGGGATATGTGACCTGCTCAGCATAACTCTCGAACCATAAGAGGTCCCTCTATACCAGGGGTTCTCAACCTGTGGGTGGCGACCCCTTTCAAGGGTCGAATAAAAAATTGCCAGGGGTCGCCTAAGACCCCGGAAATTTGGATTTTACCTATTCATCACTGGAATTTTTTCTTCTTTTGTATTTTTGTATTCTAACGTGCTGTAACAAGCAAACCTGAACCTTACTTGGTATTCAAACTAGTTCCTATCTCGTTCTGTTTGCGTTGCGCCTTCTTCTTCCTATACTAAGGACGAATCTTTGCGAAACATAGTTTTCCAGCTTGTTAGGCATTCATTCCAAATTCAGAAGCAGACTTGATGCATACGTTCGTGTCCCATACGGAATACGTGCCCATCCCAGCGTAACTGTCGGACCATAAGAAGTCTCTCTATACTGTCCATACCGGCCTGGGAGATATCCAAGCAGATGTAAATTTATTAAATCCCATTAACCAATGGTCTGTATCCGTTATAAGGCGAAGCTGAAACCCGACACACAGGGGTAACTACCCAATATTCCTCCTCTGTAGCACATCATCCGTCTGTGTGTCCAACATAGAACGACACCTCCAGGATCGGTGTGTATATAGTGGCAATGGTTTTGGGGGTTCTTTTTCACCCCCTCCAGTGAAATGGACTCGGACCTCAGGCACCACAGCAGAAGTACTTATTTAGCATCCCTAACGACCGTTTTTTTAATTGTTACAGATGGGGCTTGCAAAGTGCTGCCTGCAATAAGTACACATACAAATGTTTCTTTTCTACAGTTTTATATTTCTTTTATTTTTATTTCCTTTTTAGAGATGCTATTAGGACCAGAAATGACAAAAAAATATATAATACATAAAGCTATCAGTCTCACGGGGGTGCGGTGGCTGAGTGATTAAGCGCTTGGCTTCTTGGGGTCCTGGGTTCAAATCTTGGTTAAGACTGGGATTTCGAATTTCGGGGATTTTGTGGGCGCCCTTGAGTCCACGTAACTTTAATGGGTACCTGACTGTAGTTGGGGAAAGTAAAGGCGGTTGGGTCTTGTGCTGGCCACATGACACCCTGTTCGTTAACCGTTAGCCATCTGCCCTATAGCTCGCAAAATCTGAAAGGGGAACTTTTTTTATCCGTCTCGTGATATATTGTCTGTGAAACAAAACGTTCACATGAGCTCTATATCGCTTTGTTTTCTTTATCTACAGCTTAACTCTGATCGCGCGGAGAATGCTAAACGTTTAGCGGTAAGTTGTTGAACAACATTAGAATAAAACTTTAAGTAGATTTAGATCTATGTATTGTTGAAATAAACATCGAATCGATTTCTCCATGAAAAATGTTGACATTAAAAAGTATGTATTATTATTCGTCTTTCGAATAGCTTGAGTCTTATCCTTCATCTTCGATCGCATTGTAGAACTCTTTCTCGATTGTTCCTTTTTGAATCCACTCCAATAAAGCTACAAACGTATAGATCTGTGTTGATATACTTTTGGATACCAAGGGCCTTGAGATTTATCAGCAAGAAAGAAAAAGTTTTGCAATGAAATTTTCCAGATTCGTTAAAAGGCGTCAGCTTGACAAACACAGATCCTTAACATGGTTAACCTGTAAACCTATTCCCCGAAACATAATGGACAAAGACAGATCCTTAACACGGTTAACCTGTGCTACAAGGAACCTATTCCCCGAAACATAATGGACAAACACAGATCTTTAATACGGTTAACCTGTACGGTTAACCTGTGTTACAAGCTGTGAACATATTCTCTGAAACAGACTGTTTTATTACCGCAATACAACACCAACTTATCAGGACTAGAAATTAAGAAAAGTATATCGTTGTTGTTAACCAATATCGACAGTCTCAAAAGAAAGGCGAATGAATTCAGTAGATAATAACAGGATAGCTAACTTAGTCAGAATCCACTTATCTAGGTCAGTATAATCATATTATTTAACCAATCTATCAGCATCTGACATAAATAAGCCCCACAAGAATTGCTGACCTCTAGTAAACAGTGAAACACCAATTCTACTGACAAGACTAAAACTTCAGTCGATCTAGATATACTTTCTTTGCAGACAATCAAGTAAAATCAGCAATAATAATTAAAATTGGTGAATGACTTTCTATCAAAGTAATTAAAATAACAATTATAAAAGGAAAAAATATACAAACCTGAGATTGAAGATTGAACTGCTAAGGAGGTTTGCTTCTATAGCAACATAAAAGAATTCTACATTGCTTATTAAAATAATTTGTTTTGTTTTTTACAAGAACTTTTCGAAAAATGTCAATAAAACTACAGCTGTGACAATTTTTATATTTCTTGAGTATCATGCAAATAGATTGTTTGACTGAGTTAACTAGGAAAATAAGAATTATAAAATATAACCAATGTACCATTTCACCCGAGGGCAACGTAAAAATTTATTCAAATATAAATGTATTTAGTAATAAATATTAATCTTTGTTTGAAACTATTACAGTATTATCCTGGTAGGCCACCATGGCCAAAGCCTATACTTGTAAAGTAAAACTACTACAGAGGAGGTAAGACTAATACCATGTGTAGATCTATACTTTGAGCTAAGGTACTTCTATAATAACAAGTTTGAGTCCATTTTTTTCTTTCGCGACCTGGATACAATATTACACAGAACTGCTATTACATATATCTGTTGTCTCCGTCAGGGGCGAATTCATTATGGACCTTCTCATAAACATTGCGAGATGAAAGAAATGAAGAGACGAGAACCAGGGCAATGGCTGTGGTCGGAGCCATTTTGCCCACCTCTTTTCCAAATACAGTCTACGGTTTCGCAGGCTCTGCCAGAGTTTAGCACTGTGTGCTGCAAACTTCAAAAGGGTTACAGCTTCTGATTTTTCTTCAGAGTTGAAACTTGAGACGCATGCCATTGTTAATATTTTATTAGTAGTGCATTAACATTTTGAGCAATCAACATTAACGGTCCTGGAATTATTTTTTGATAAAATAATAATAATTTGAAAATAGGCTTTTTTGGAGATTGAAGTTTACTGAAGAGTTTAGTGACCTGGCTATAGTTAATACATAAATATTTTGAAGCACTTCTTTAGAAAAATTCCAGCTATCATTCTTTATTACCAAGAATCCCTGTATCTAGATATGAAGATATATTACATTATCTTACTTATATAATACAGACGTTGCTTCAAAAAAGGAGATGATTACGTCCTACGCGTCATACTTTGTCTGACAAAACTTTGATAGTAGCATGATTACTGATAGTTGGCAAACACTTTTTAATTATCAATAATGAATATATAAATTATGAAAAAATACAGAGAAATTGTTACTATTTTGTTCCAAAGCGTATATCAACTCACTTTGCCTGGTAAAGATTTTGGACACGTTATTTCTACAGCATTCATTCTAGGATCAAGTTGAAACTTTACACAATTATTTATTATATCTAAAACTAGCTTTATATTGTGCTTGTTTTTTAGTTACGTAATCATTAATCAACCTTCTAAAGTAAAATTGGAAGATATAAATATATTTTACTGCTTACGTACATTGAACATTTACGCGTTTTATTTGATGCTCTATTTTCTTATTCAATTTCACAGCCCAAAGTCAGAATTTAAAAGATGCTTTGGCGGATTGGGCACGTAATTAAATATTGATCTTGAAACATAAAATCCATGTCTAGTGTTGTTGTTGTTTTTCATGGATCTTCTGTAATTGTTTTGTTAGTTTTAGAATATTATTTATATGTTATTGCAATGAAGTTACAAGAGACAAAACAAGTTAAGACTAAGACTAAGACTAAGACTAAGACCAACACTAACACTAAGACTAAGACTAACACTAAGACTAAGACTAATACTGCTTTTTAGATCCTTATGGAAATTTGTTGTGATTTTCTCATATAAACCAGTCACACAGGTCCTTGAAGGTGGTATTTGTACATATGTTTTCGTATCTATCATTTGAAAATGAAAGAGATGAGCCTAAGTCTCATTAAACTCAAGGCCAGCCCCCCCCCCCCTAAAAAAAAAAGAAAAAAGCTTCCTTTAACTAGTCTGACTGAACAGGTTGTTCTGAATGGAAGAGCTCTAAGGTTTGTATCATATCACTAATTCCAGGGATTCGCAAGCTCCGGAAGAACAGGCTAGAGACTTGGCCGAAGGCCGAGTACGCCGGTGACCCGGTCATCTTCCTTCTCTTTACCACTCTAACCATGGAGATCTGGACATTTTTTGAAACGATCCCTTGAGGAACGGCGAGTGGATTGTTGACATGGTTTTAAGAGCTCTCTTTGCAACCCCGACCTGTGCAATTAGAGTGCTCTCAGATCTCTTTGGCACTCCTGTGGGAGTTTTGTTTTTCATACCCTTTTGGCGTAACCGCTTCCTCTTACAACCGTTTCCACCCTGGCTCCACCATGAGGCAGGGTAGCGTAGGCCGTGTTGGTATCCATCCATCTGCGACTTAATTGTGTCATGATACATCACTAATGCTAACCAACAAGAAATTAATATATATATGGTTGCTTCCCCTTGCCTAAAAAAAAAACCAGACAAGCTTTAGTAGTTACTATGATGTTATGAGCCCACCTTTTAACGAACCTTTAACACCTATTCTAAATCTATAAGCTTGCCTTTCATTTAATAATCACAGCGAAAGCAATGCATGTTGTAAGGCATTAGTACACATTTCAAAGCAGTCAGTTTTAAGGGACGGCAAGTGGGGCTACAGGCCCGGGGTCTCCACAACAAACGGGTCTCCACAAAAGAGATTAACATATATCCGAATTTCGACAGGTCAGAAAATTTTAAAGTATTTTTATTTCTCATTTTTTTTTGACGCTAACTCTTTCAATCTTACGTCGGGTGGCAACAATGTCGTTATTTAGAAGTGTACGCTTGTAGCATGCTCTGAATAAGTAAATACAGCTCCAGATTTACGACAGTGCGTCTACCAAAAGCATTATTCCCCACAAACTCAAACATATGCATATTTCTTAAAACTAAAATATGCATATCAAATATTTAAAAAAAAAGGAAAATGAGATTAAACTATAAGATATACTAATTCTTTCATATAATACATAGGATGTTTTTATATATAAGTATTTTTAGTCATAAGTGGATCTTTATTCAAGCTTTCGAAAGAGTGTAGGGACCTCCACATAAAACTCTTTCCCCGGAGCCTGCACATACTTAAATCGGTCCTGCCTCAAAGTACCGTAGAAGGAGAATAGCTCCAAAGAAGAAAAGCTGGCGGATGAGATAGCGGGAGGGGGGGGGGGAAGGGAAGGAAGGGGAGGGGGGTTAATCTTTACATGTGTTCTCACCCTAACTTTCTCAGTTCCACAAGTTTCACGTGAAGAGGGATTTAAAAGAGAACGTCTATTAACATACTTGCGTGTGACTCACAATATATGAGTTAAAACATCCATAAGGACACCCCACGGTTGAATAGCCGGGCCCCTTCGAAAGCGTCGTCGCCCCAAATGCCACAGCCCCAAAAAAAGTTGCCTTTACGTGTCAAAGACATATCTGACTCTCGATTCGCTATTGCGAAGAGTGGAGCCTGAAGGTCTGGCTGGAGTAATGAGGATCATATCGATAACTATGAAAAATGATAAGAATGTCATTAAAATATTGGCGATGATAATGGTAATTATGAAGATGATTATGTTGAAACAAAGACGTTATCAATAACGATGATAATGGAATTACTGTTAATTATGATGATAATTATAGTGACACTGACGATGATACTATAATAAATACCAGGTTATTATTATTGACATCGCCGTACCACTATATCATAATTTAAATCAAAACTGAGCTGGAAAAACAACGAAAATATGGGAACCTTGGCTTGGAGATTAAGCGTTTATAGAAATTATCTAAAACAACAATATACCCCATTGTCATATCAACAGAGGGGATAATAACAACTGACCTCACAGATACCTTCAAGGCCCTTGGCATTCCTAGGAGCATTCTCGTTGCCTGTTAGAGGGCGATACTTTTGCAGACCTGCCACATCACCAGAAAATTCCTCGGTGGAAACTGTTAAAGGGACTACGATGAATTTTGTTTCCCTTTAACGAAACTCGACCCTGGCTTCGTCAGAGAATGAATACTCGCTCTTTTATAATAATAATAATAATAATAATAATAATAGCTATAGTAGCCTGTTAACTCAACAAAAATTAAGAAAATTGTGATGCAAGCTGGGGGGAGACTGGCTAAAAAGGGCCTTCGGGCTTATTCCCAGTGGGCCAGTACCCTGATGGGCCGGTACTGGTCCAGTAGGACCACAGTAATCATCACGTCTATATGTTATAAGAAAATGGCGATACGTATTAAATTTCTAAAAGTTTTATAGTACTCTCTTATAAAAGAGACCCCTTGGTTGGATTTTCTGAAATAATGTGATAGCCTTCATACGCAGACTAGATTTAGTAAGCTTCATTTTTAGGGCCTACACACTTAGCGATTAAAAAGCAACTTAAGGTATTCCTTATAAGGACATAGTGTTAACTGTATGCATGTGTACAGCCAGTGTTGTTTTTTTTTTTTTTTTTTTGTGACGGTACGCACCAGTACGTCGTACCGGCACCTTTTTAAATGTAGAAAAAAAAATTATTACTTTTCTTGTATTTTAACGTTTATTATTAATCTAATAGTAATTAAAAGTTAGGCAATCCAACACAGAGTACCGGCACCTATTCTTTTACAAAAAATCACTGTGTGCAGCTATCCATAAATTATCAAACTTAACATAATGAATTTTGATGACCATTATATAATATACAAGTATAGAAATACCCGGCCAATTTTATCTTATCTTATCTTATATAATACAGAGGTTACTTCAAAAAAGATTATTACGTCCTACGCGTCATGCATTTAGTCATGCATATTAACCCATGACTTAAACTCTGCCAAGTCACTGGTTTTCCTGACTAGCTCAGGCAACCCATTTCATGCTCTAATAGCACTAGGGATGAAGGAGTATTTGTACAAATTTGTCCTAGCGTATGGAACGAGGAATGTGCCTTTATCTTTGTGTCTTTCAGAGTATTTTATTAAATTTTGTTTTTGTATTTGAAGATTATGGTTCAGTGTTTTATGTATAATTGCTACTTTACTTATAAGTGTTCTATCCTGAAGGCTTTCTAAATTTAGTGATTTTACTAAATGTGTTACTCTGGTTAAGTGTGAATATTCGTTTCTTATGGATCTCACTGCTCTATTTTGTGTCTGTTCCAGTTTCTTAATGTTTTCTTGAGTTGAGGGGTCCCAAACGGAGGATGCATATTCTATGATTGGCCTAACCAAGGTTAAATAACATTTTAGTTTTATGTTCTTTTTTTATTTATAGAAATTTCTTTTAATAAATCCTAATGCTTTGTTTGATTTTTTTTATAGTTTCATCAATATATGGAATCCATGACAGTTTTTCATTTATTATAACACCTAGGTATTTTGCGTTTTAAGTCTGTGTTATTGGTTTACCATGAATAAAGTAAGTGGAATTAATTTGTTTTAGTTTTTTTATTACTCTTTATAGCTGACATTTTTCTGGGTTGAAAGACATGCTCCAATTTAATTCCCATTTCTGTAATTCATCTAATTCTCTTTGTAAAATATCTGTGTCTTGCGTTGTTTTTATTGTTCTATATATTATGCAATCGTCTGCGAATAATTTGACTTTTGTTCCTGAACTAATGAAATTTATAGAGAAAGGTTGTTTGTCGTCTCTGTGACCTGAGATGTTGTTACTTCTGTAGAGAAAGGTTGTGTCTTCTCTGTGACTTGAGATGTTACTTCTGTATAGAAAGGTTGTGTCTTCTCTGTGACTTGAGATGTTACTTCTGTAGAGAAAGGTTGTGTCTTCTCTGTGACTTGAGATGTTACTTCTGTAGAGAAAGGTTGTGTCTTCTCTGTGATTTGAGATACTGTTACTTCTGTAGAGAAAGGTTGTTTGTCTTCTCTGTGATTTGAGATGTTGTTACTTCTGTAGAGAAAGGTTGTCTGTCTTCTCTGTGATTTGAGATGTTGTTACTTCTGTAGAGAAAGGTTGTGTCTTCTCTGTGATTTGAAATGTTGTTACTTCTGTAGAGAAAGGTTGTGTCTTCACTGTGATTTGAGATGTTGTTACTTTTGTAGAGAAAGGTTGTGTCTTCTCTGTGATTTGAGATGTTGTTACTTCTGTAGAGAAAGGTTGTCTGTCTTCTATTGTACTTGAGATGTTAATTCTGTAGAGAAAGGTTGTCTGTCTTCTATTGTACTTGAGATGTTAATTCTGTAGAGAAAGGTTGTCTGTCTTCTATTGTACTTGAGATGTTAATTCTGTAGAGAAAGGTTGTCTGTCTTCTATTGTACTTGAGATGTTAATTCTGTAGAGAAAGGTTGTCTGTCTTCTATTGTACTTGAGATGTTAATTCTGTAGAGAAAGGTTGTTTGTCTTCTCTGTGACTTGAAATGTTACTTCTGTAGAGAAAGGTTATGTCTTTTTTTTGTGAATTGTGATGTTGTTACTTCTGTAGAGAAAGGTTATGTCTTTTTTTTGTGAATTGTGATGTTGTTACTTCTGTAGAGAAAGGTTATGTCTTTTTTTGTGAATTGTGATGTTGTTACTTCTGTAGAGAAAGGTTATGTCTTTTTTTTGTGAATTGTGATGTTGTTACTTCTGTAGAGAAAGGTTATGTCTTTTTTTGTGAATTGTGATGTTGTTACTTCTGTAGAGAAAGGTTATGTCTTTTTTTGTGAATTGTGATGTTGTTACTTCTGTAAAGAAAGGTTATGTCTTTTTTTGTGAATTGTGATGTTGTTACTTCTGTAGAGAAAGGTTATGTCTTTTTTTGTGAATTGTGATGTTGTTACTTCTGTAGAGAAAGGTTATTTCTTTTTTTGTGAATTGTGATGTTGTTACTTCTGTAGAGAAAGGTTATGTCTTTTTTTTGTCAATTGTGATGTTGTTACTTCTGTAGAGAAAGGTTGTTTGTCTTCTCTGTGACTTGAAATATTGTTACGTCTGTAGTGTATTAGAATTTCTCTTCTTTGTGACTTGAAATTTTCTTATTACTTATGATATTGTAATAAACTGGTGGTGGCACAGATGGGGGGTAGTGGTGTATGTAGACAGCCGACCCAAACCGCCCCACGCAACTTCACAAGTACTAGTCGAAGTCGGAGTCAAGAACAGGTGATGTCGGTCCGGAACAGAGAATCGAGAGCAAGTCTAGGAAAAGGCGTAGAGCTGATACAGCGTTACAGAGTTGATACAGCGTTACAGAGTTGATACAGCGTTACAGAGTTGATACAGCGTTACAGAGTTGATACAGCGTTACAGAGTTGATACAGCGTTACAGAGTTGATACAGCGTTACAGAGTTGATACAGCGTTACAGAGTTGATACAGCGTTACAGAGTTGATACGTCGGAGTGTGAAGCTTTTATACAGTTGGTGTTACGTTGTTGCCAATTGTACTGTGATTTATTGCACATTAAAGTGTTACGTTATTTTGGAGCCCTGAGTTGTTCTTTAAGTTGGTGGTGCTGTGTGGAGCAGTTTGCAGAGAGCCTGGATAGTGAGAAACGTTACAATATTATTAAACAACACTCACAACAGAATGAAGAGAATAAATAAATCCATTGTTAGCGGCCCCCGAACGGGTAAAAGACGCTATTAGTTTTGTGTGGCCTGTCTGTCTGTCCATCCCGTTTAGATCTTGTAAACTAGAAAAGATAGTGAAAATCCGACATCGAAAGATTTTAGACCATTCAAAGTTCTGATACAACGGCTACTTTTTTCTTTTCTGAAAGCGAAAAATCTAATTTTTAAATCACGTATGCAAGCAGTTTTTTCTTAAAAATACACCCCTTTTACAACTATTCACTATTAATAGTAACAATGACTTCATGCTCTTTTTTTAGGGGAGATGACTATTTAGCACATTTTAAACACATTTAAGCAAATTGTTGTAGATTTTTTGAGTCAAAAAATTATTTTTTTTTTATTTGTAGGCCTATTGTTAAATTATGCTAGTTCTGTTATACTAAGTACTATATTTACACAAAAAGAAATGTGAACTATTTTTTTAAAGAGAAAAAATCTATTTAATATACTGTTATAAACCTGGTGGTGGCACAGATGGGGGTAGTGGTGTGAGTGTAGTCAGTCGACGCAAATCGCCCCAGGCCAGCGCTAGACGAGCGGTCAACCGTGACGAGTTACGACGATCGGCCGAGACGAGTGTCAACAAGAGGGTTCGGGAAGAATCGCCGTCGTGAACAGAGCTCATTAGCGTCCCGAGAATTGTAGTCATCTGACCACCTAGAAACGTCGAGCGGCGTTCTGTCCGGTTCTAGAAGGCCAGTAGGGACCCTATATAAAGAGCGGAGGTGTCGCAGTCAAGACGGTTCAGAAAGCGGGTTCACGACAGGGGCTCAGAACACGGTCGACTACAGCACAGTTCAACGGTGTGGTTCTGTACGGAGCATTACGACGGTTCAGTGCGGAGTACTGTCAAGTACAGTTGAGACGAACGGCGTCTTGATCTTGGTCTGTGATCGAGTCCGACACAACGAGCCCAAGTGTGTGAAGTCAGTCCCGAACTGTTGAACCCAGTGCAAGCCCGGAACGAGACGGAGAGGCCAGTGCAAGAGTTGATACGGCGGTACAGTGTTATCGGAGAGATATTTGTTATCGCAGAGCTATTTGTACTGTTCTACGTGCTGCCAATTGTATAGTATTGGCTGTTATTTATGGACATTAAACCTTTACGTTATTTTGGAGCCCTGACTTGTCAAGTTGTTTAAGTTGGTGGTGTATGGTGCAGTTTGCAGAGAGCCTGGATAGTGAGATTCGTAACAATACATATAAATCAGATATAATTTATAACAACAATTAATAAGTAGTTTTTCATATTATTGCGTGACCTGCATGCGACCCACAACATATAAGGCAACTAACCAAAGAAAAAAAAATTTTTTTTACGGAAATGTTTTATTCTTGAGGAATAAGAGATTGGCCTTTTACAAAACAATTAGATCAATTAGATATTCATTAAAGACATCAGTTATGTCAGGTTGACATCTAACTATACATTTTTTTTCACCTATCCTTTGGTCTGCTGAACCGCTGGGACACCACACAAGATCTGTTAACCTTTTTTCTGTCATTTGTCTTTGATAGAATTTCATTCTGATAATATTGAAACCTACCTTTTTACCTGCCTGGGCGGACCACTTCGGGGGCCGATATTCGGTCTGTGTTTCCACACAAACTGTCTTTGTAACCTTGTTTATTTTTTTTTTTAAATAACATAACAATTTATTAAAACAAGAAAGACACTGTCCATGTGGTCAGATCTAGAAAAGAACACGTCCAGTCCTACTGCACTACTGATGCGGATCGTTTGGTCCTTTACTCTGTCTCCAAGCTATTTCCGTTCTAAGTTTTTAATGTACCGTTTTGTCGCTAAGGAAATCCCCGATTAGTCTCAACTTCTACGCGTCTTACTATTGAGTCATTACAGTGGTGAAGCGCCTTGGTTCGAATCACGGTGAAGAAGTTCTATAAAATACCTACAAGTATGATTAAATACCTCTACCTTCTGTAAAACACTGAAAAGTTCTATCACATACAAAGATGCTCTATACAATTAGGCCAAGGCCACGCTTGATTCTGAGACATCTTCGTATTACGTCAATTCCATTCGTGACGTGGAAGCAGTGGATATTTACATTCTAATTTCGGAACATTATCAGATCCATTGGTAGTTACGACGTCACGTGTCTAGGCACGCTCATTTGACTAACAAATGGTGGGACTCGTCAAATAACAGTCACGTGATATATATTCTCTATAAATAGATTTAACACAGCCATTGAAATTCTACTGAAGACATTTATTAAACAAACAAAAAAAAGGCTAGAAATTTAATTATCAGTAGTATATTTTGAGAATACTTGTGTATTATTTCATTATTACTAAAACCACAAACTCACACACAAATTCGGGTCTGGTATGTTTTTGTAAAAGCGCTTGATGTCAGCGTTTCCTGTTTTCAAGTCGTAGGTAACGGATGGTCAGTGATTAAAACAAAAATTGAGTAAGGATAGCTGTGACGATGGTAATGTTAAAAATAACAGGCTGATCATTTTATGCAATAAAAGCATTGATTATCATACTGTTACATCTGGTAACTGAGACTCCCATGTGTGACCTCAACGTGATTGCAGCTGAATGCAATTCTAAACAAGAGACCAATTTAAATAACAACAGTATAAAGGTCAAGTTCAAGGTAACACTACCAAAAGCTAAAGGGTTAATTATAATTACGTCAAAAGGAGGCTAAATCAAAAATCAATTTAAAAAAACACACAAATATTGCAGAAACTTTAGGAGATTTAGAAAGTTACTTATGTAGTAAAGAGAGAGACCGAGGGATTAATGTGAGTCAGTCAATTCAATTTTGTTTCTACTCTGTTGGGACATTTTTATATATGGGCAAAAAAATTATAAATAGCCAGCTTTTTGGTGTAACCGGTGTGCAAACTAACGGACGTGTTGATGAGATGTACTTTTTAGAAGATACATGGTACTTTTTAGAAGGTACATGGTACTTTTTAGAAGGTACATGGTACTTTTTAGAAGGTACGTGGTACTTTTTAGAAGATACATGGTACTTTTTAGAAGGTACGTGGTACTTTTTAGAAGGTACATGGTACTTTTTAGAAGCTACATGGTACTTTTTAGAAGGTACGTGGTACTTTTTAGAAGGTACATGGTACTTTTTAGAAGGTACATGGTACTTTTTAGAAGGTACGTGGTACTTTTTAGAAGGTACATGGTACTTTTTAGAAGGTACGTGGTACTTTTTAGAAGGTACGTGATACTTTTTAGACATGGTACTTTTTAGATAGTACATGGTACTTTTTAGATAGTACATTGTACTTTTTAGATAGTACATGATACTTTTTAGAAGGTACATGGTACTTTTTGTGCATTTTTTAATAATAATAATAATCTTTATTACTCATATGGAAATTTGTCTTATAATTTGTTCATTACACACACACACAAAATTCTGATAACTATAGAAAACAAAAATATACATTCACACCGAGGAATCAAATTTTCAGAGCCCGTAGCAGAAAATCATCTCATTATGAAGGAAGCCTTACACTTCCAATCTGAATTCAAACTGTATTTTTACAACAAATGGGCAACTCACTAGTGGTACTAATAAAATGGAATTAATACGAGGATTGCCTGCCCATGCATTAGAGCTCATTTTTGTTTATTTGGTTGGCAACTATATGGTTCGATTGAGCCTCCTTGACATTGTTTAGGTTTTAGTAAGAATCTCCAATACAATTTTCAAACTAAAACATTTTAATTATTGTTTTTGTGATACTCTTTTCTTTTGATTTCTCTATTAGATTATGTTGCGTATGGGTTTAGCTGTAAACTAAATATCTCTTAAAGATAAATTTGAACTCGTTAAAACTTGTTGAAGCCTCGTCACTGCTCTAAATTTGCATTTTTGATTTTTAAAATATTAATATTCCTAGACAATTTTGGCACCCAGAACTCTCGATAAAAATTTCAGTTTCTACTTTCCTGAATTATTGAGTATGCATTTGTCTGTATTAGTCTACTTTACTACGAGATTCGACTACTATTAATCGACACCCGTCCTGAAATTTAAATGACATAAATTCGGATTGCTATGTCCTCATTTCGAGGGTACCGGAATGTTAAAGATTTGAACCTTCAATGCTCTTTGTTGGTTTACTCTTGCATCACGCCTGTAAGACCCAACACCTGTACAGGTGAGAACCTCATTAATTCCGTGCTGATGCTGGCGTGAAAGCAAAGTGTGGGCTCCCATGAGTAGATAAATATATATCTATTAGATACCCCTCGTAGAGTAATACTATAACGTGAAGTTACATAACAAAGATATCTCTCTTGTTGTGAAAGAAAGATGTCGCTGACTGTATTTGTGACAGCTATTGTGGTATCTGGACATCTTTTGGGCGGCCGGTGTTTAAGCGTAAGTATTATGTAAACGGTGGTCAAGTGGCAAAGCGTTTGGCTTTCGAATCAAAAGTCTCCAGATCGAATCCCAGAAATGACTAGGCTATTTTTATTTTCGTGTTGTTTTTTTCTTAAGGTGCCCCTGAGTCCCCTGAGTCCCCTGAGTCCCCTGAGTCCCCTGACTTTTATGGGCTCCTGAAAATAGTCGTAGTAAAGTAAAATCGTTTGGTCATTATGCTGGCCATATGACACCCTCTTTGAACATGGGTTACAGAAAAAGATGACCTTTACATCATCTGCCCTATAGATGGCAAGACCTGAAAAGAGGACTAAAATTGAATGGCATTAACTCTGTATAGAAGAAAAAGTTTCATGTCAATGTTTTAGTCAGCCGATGAACAACTTGGAAATCCCTTATTAATAATATCATTTGTAATGAACCAGACAGCCTTTGAATCGTCATAAAAGCTTACATTTAGAAGATAAATCAAGATACGTGGCGAAATAGAAGCAGCTGAAAAGATGGGTTTACCAGGTACAATTAACTTTATATGTTAGCTTTACGCTTCATCATGCCTAACACCTTGCCACAGATTGTATTCTAAACCCAAGCGCGATAATTGTATACTAAATTGGAGAAAATAAAGTATATTTAAATGCAATCACGTTATAACCACATGCTTAGAGAGGAGAACCCTAGCATTGGAACTGAGATGCTGTTGAAAAATACTAGACATAATCTACAGGCATTCATGCCACCCGATCACCTACCGCTGTCAAAAAAAAAGCAAACTAAAACGTTATCAATATATCACAGGGTCATCAGGGCTCACAAAGACCTTCCTTCAGTGGACAGTACCAGGAAAAAGAAGAAAAGGCATAGCGATGGCGATTATAATCAAGGCAAAAGATAGAGAGAAATGGAGAAGACGGTCAACAGATCACGTGTGGTGCCCTAACGATTCAACAGACTAAGGGATAGTTGACGGTGAAATATTATAATTGTAAATAGAAAGGTAGTGTCATGTTCCTGAAAAAGGTTTATTCAAATAGGTATAAATAACTTGTCTATGGTCAAAGAGTTTAATGTAGAGATAAATATGTGTAAAGATAAATACCTCATTTTCATCCATCAGCGGTGAGTTCATGAATGTGTAGCAATATGATGTTTATATTACCTCAGCAATTCAATTCTTCTATTCAGATTGCAAACTCTTCATTAGTAAAAAAAAAAATTAAAAAAACAACAAAAACGAGTGGACAATGTTCTCAAAATACGGCTATACTATAACAATTTTCCTAGAAATGTTTACAGTATACTTCTAATCATAACGGTCACATTGTAGTTTTCAAATACGCTAATAATTCCTTTCCTAACGTTTATACATCAAATGTCAAATTTCTAAAAAACATGTACAGCCGTTATCGAGATTGGTGTCCAGGTTTTTTCACTCATTTCCCATGAATTTGCAAGTTGTTGTTTTTTTATCTTACTTGATTACCTCCATATTACTTAAAAATTTTCGTATCATTAATCTATCGCTTTCTCTAATAATCTTCAGATGGACTCGGATCAATACGAGAATGCTAAACGATTTGCAGTAAGATTTTTTCTAACATTTTAGACATTAAGTAATACGTTATTTTACCATTCTTCTTATCAGCTGCTAATCTTCATCGGAACAAAAAAAAACAGGAACCCACATGGACACGGTTCTCAAAAATGGCTCTAGATATATTTATAGTTTGGAAAAGAATTAATAGTCAATTGGCCACACAATGAAAACTTTGGTTTGACCGTAATAGATATTTTAAAATAAAATTTTCTAAAATTTAATTTGGTCTGGAGGAATAGACAATTGTATTTCGGCGTATTGTGCTTTAAAATTCTTTATCTAAAATGTCACTTTTTAACTAAAAAGGAAAGAAAGTCAAATAGGCTAATTTTGATGTGTTTTTTTTTGCAATCAGGGCGCAGTATTCGTCCTAGTTAACAAAAAAGTCGTGGGTCAAAAAAGCAAAAAAAATTAAAAGCTTTGGGAGAATAATATTACGAGCATTCTAACGTCTGTAGTTTTCGTGTTCGCCTTAAGATATCTTCATATTAAGTAAAAGGTTAGTCACTCAAAACAACAGACGGAACATTGTTGTACACAACTCTTCACCAAAAAAAAAAGCGGAGAAGAATTACATTAACGGAGACATATTGTTATATCTTCTCTTTTTTTTATCCTGAAAATCCCATACACTTTTACAAGGCCAAAATAAGAAGTTGAAACATCGATTGCTTAAAATATGTTAATTCATATAATCTCTTTTTATAATATCATTTTACAAACATTCATACCTGGATTGATAACTACAATGACGATATACTTTTTTTCCTCCCCCCCCCCCACCCCGTCCCCTTTTGTCAAGACGTCGAGCACTCATAAAGAGCGCTCGTGAGTCGTTGCACAGTTTAGGAAATGCTGACTAATTATATTAGATCCCCATTTGGTAAATTTAGTAGGTGTCTAAATATAAAAATTTTATTGATAAAAGGCTGTCCACCCAAGCCGCTAAATGTAATTGTCCCTTTTCTCCAAAATATGATGGGTACTGTGCAGTTCAACGGCGCCTTCTCCAAAAATTTCAGCATAGACAGTATAGAAAGCCCAACCCTTTTCGGAAAACTTTTTTCACTGCTAATCCACCATGCGTTAAGACAAATCTACCGAAGGCGTCTATCTCAATTTCAGATATGATGGCGAACTTCTAAATATTGCCACACCGAATGCCAAAACTAAAATCTGAACCACCCTCGTAACACTAGCTGATCCAGAACTTTGGAGTGGGGGGGACGATTTTCCAAACCCTGACCCTAACCCCCAGTAAACCCTAACCCTATTCATAAAAATGCATACACCATATATATGTATATATATATACATATATATGCTATGATTGTCCTATGATTGTGCTGGGGCCCACAGCTTTCGCATAGGTTGTAGTGGCCTAAGGCCGCCCTACAAAATAGCGGCGTATGCTACGCCGCCGGTTGGCTAGTTTAAATATATTTCACTTTTACTTGAAAAATGATAACGGTCAAACTAGAGTTTTCTCCGTGTGGCCAACGAGCGAGTCATTCTTTTCATCAACTGTTCAATTCCTAGAAAAATCGTTTAAGTAAATTTTGAGATCAACTTTCCAGATTCCATGGATCCAGGTTCCTGAAGGTTCCATGAAGTTCTAACTTCAATAGAGGTATTATAAAAATAACAAAACATGGAAGGTTTTATTGTTATCTATGATCATTGATACTGAATTGCATTCAAACTAGTCTATATGGCATATTTTTTAGAAATCTTCTTAAGCTTTAGATTCCAGGGGCTCTCAACCTGTGGACCGCGACTCCCTTGAGGGTCGAATGTCGATTTTGCGAGGGTCGCCTAAGACCAACAGAAACGGATTTTTTTAAAAAGTGTAAAACGTTTTCATTTTTTTTTTTGAATTGGTAATTACTATGTTGCAGTCAAATGAATCCGAATGATTTTTAGCGGCCCCCGAAAGGGGAAAAGACGCTATTAGTTTTGTGTGAAATGTCTGTCCGTCTGTCCGTCTGACCGTCTGTCCGTCCGTCCCGTTTAGATCTCGTAAACTAAAAAAGATATTGAAAATCCGACATCACAATTAGACCATTCAAAGTTCTGATGCAACGGCTACTTTTCTTTTCCTGAAAGCGAAAAATCTAATTTTTTAAATCAGTTATGCAAGCAGTTTTTTAAAGAGAAAAAACTAATTAGTATGTAGTATATGTTAGACCTAACTTATAACGAATAGTAATCTTATAAACTTTATTTACTTTAAAAAAAATTTTGAGGGACCTCTTTTTAATCATGAGCCTTTTCAAAACAATTAAATTATTTATAAGACTTCAGTTAGGCCCGGAGAGGCGCTGTAGCTGAGTGTTAAAGCACTTGTCTTCAGAACCGAGGGTCCCGGGTTCGAATCCTGGTGAAGACTTGGATATTCAGCTTCGGAATCCTTGGGCGCCTCTGAGTCTACCAAGCTCTAATAAATACCAGACATTAGTTGGGGAAAAGTAAAGGCGGTTGGTCGTTGTGCTGGCTACAGGACATCCTCGTTAACCGTAGGCCACAGAAACAGATGAACTTTACATCATCTGCCCTATAGACCACAAGGTCTGAAAGGGGAACTAGTTAGGCCAGGTTCACATCTAACTTTACATTCACTTGCACCTATCCTTTTATTTGCTGCACCGTTGGGGCACTACACAAGATCTGTCAACCTTCTTTCTCCATTCTTATCTCTCATTTGTCTTTGATATAATTTCATTCGGATGTTCTTTCTGAAAATATTGAAACCTACCTGGGAGGACCACTTAGGGGGCCGATTTTAAGTTTGTGTTTCCACACAAACTGTCTTTGTAACCTTGTTTAACATTTGTATAGTCGTAGAATAAATAGTTTTAACAGTTAAAATCATACATTGTTTTTCTACGGCGAAATTCACGCACGATGTGAGGTATTTGAAAAGCATTTTCGTTTATATTTAATTGTTTCGCAATTGTTTTATACTCCATCTTACTGAAGATAATAGTTTCAATATGGAACAACACCTTTGAAACCTGATCTTTAACAAAGAATTAACATTTTTTTTACATTGTATTTTTATTTAATATATATATATTTATATATTTATGGCTGCTCATGTCTCCCAAGACAATGGATGCGCCCAGGTGAGTCACGGGGCAGAATCTGGTGTGACTGATCAAGCCAATCCTGGAGCGGCAGAGTTCGTGCTTGTGTATGCATCTGTCCTAGGGCTAGCTGACAGGGTAGCTTTTTTTTTCTTTCTCTTGACTGATGCAGCTTCTTTTTTTTTGCACTCAGCGAAGTTCTTACCAGAACGTAGGGACTGTCTCTATGCTGTCCGGTCTTGGGCTCTCTCTTCCCACATACTTTGTTCTATGGCAATCTGAGCATTAAAAATAAAAATAAACTTAATAGAATCCTAAATGCTGCTGGCAAAATCATTGGCAAAAAACAAACCCCATTTGGGCAGTTGTTTGAGACAAACATCTATAAAAAAGCTAACAAGATCCTCGAAATAAAGAATCAGCCTTTGTGTCAGAATTTTGTGATTTTACCATCACAAAAGAGATACAAGACACTGATAGCAAAGACAAACAGACACAAACCCTCTTTTGTTCCCCTGGCAATCAAATCATTAAATAAGAACAATCTGGTATAAACTTTGTCACATGTAAATTATGAGTGAGTCTGGTGTGAATGTACACTTTGGTTTCTTATAGTTATAATGTTTTTTGTTTGATGTAATTGTGACAGGTGGGGAAATGTGACGTGTGTTTGGCGCGTTTAATGTCTAGGGGATGATTATTTTTAAAGCTATCACACACCAACCCGTCAACATATAAATCGGGAGCAGACACGCAACGAGACAAGCAATGAAAGATAGATACAAAAGTTAAAAATGAAGAATATTTATATACATAAATATACATATAAGAATAAAAAGGGGGAGGGTTTGCATCTATCTCTAAGCAATAATGGATTTAATCATCACTCATGCACTTAATAAGAAAGTATGTCACTTTGTCCTCTGACTTAGCTGGTTGTCCTGTTGATGTCACAGCTGGCTGTGTCCTGGCTTGAGGTTTTGCAGCTGGAGGTGGCGCTCTAGCGGATAGAGGGACGCCGGTGATTCAGTTCTTGTGGAGTCTCAATCCAAAGTTCTGATATCTGTAGTGGGCAGAGTAGGGCGGGTGGCCGGCTACCGTGGGCACAAGGTTACTGCGGGCAGAGCTGATCTGCCGTGGGCAGCGTAATGAGCAGGATATGTCCAGTGAGTTGCAGAGGGTTGGCGTATCTATAACGTCTCGCACAGATCTGAGTCTATAGGGACGTCGCACCTAATAAGTTGACAGGTGGGCTGTCGAATAGGTGAGCAAGGCCGATAGCGCCAAGTAGTAGAGTTGAGTAGATCCACGTAGGCAGTAGATGATACTCAATAGCAAGTGACAAGTGATCCGATGAATAGGCAGATAATGCCAAATGAATAGGCAGGTAGATAGGCAAGTGCAGTGCTGAATAGCACTAAGCACATAGGCAGTAGTAGCACTAAGCACATAGGCAGTAGGTGATTCTCGATAGCAAATAGGCAAGTGCAGTGCTGAATAGCACTAAGCACAAAGGTAAATAGTTGAGTAGTGCCGAGTAGACAATGAACAGCAAATAGGCAGACACCTGAGGGAGGCTGCGGATAAATAAAGACAAGTTAGGACATGTCTCTCATGCATCTTATCGATGCCCTCGACTGAGGTGCATTCGTCAGATTGGTAAAATTGCTTAAGAGCACAATAGGGAGATGATGACAAATGGGATTGGGAAAATAGATGGCTGATAATGGCAATATAAAAATATACATAAAAGGGGAAATAATAATATAAAATGTACATATAAGGGGAAATAATAATCTCAAATAAACAACACAAGTTGGAAGAGAGAAAAAGCGGGGGGGGGGGGAATGGGCGGTGATCAGCGACTATGACGGTTTGTTTACATAAGACCGTCGGCCGAGAACAATGGAGCGCGCTCGAATGGGGAGGGTGTCCGTTCAAGGGGCGCAACTCTCGTCAGAGTAAAATGAGAAAAGGGGAGATAATTCATATATCTTCTCTTCTAAACGCAGTATCAGTGCGCTAGTAAAATTATCAAGGCGGACAGCCGAGATAAAGGAAATAAAATAAGATGTACAAATATATACATGGTTGCATTAACGACCAATTGAGCAACGCAGCATTAATAGATTAATGCAATACTTAAATACATACATAGGACATGTTTATGTTTTCTACTTACGACAGTGAGAAATACACAATGCACTAATTAATGTAAATAGAATAATAAAATACACATGATAATCTCCAGTGAGAAATATGCACAAAGTAACTAAGATGGAACTTGTGATTAAGTTCGGCTTACCACCAGGTATTCCTCTAGGAGTAAAAATAAATGATATAGTCCAGACTCGATTGCTCAACGACAATGAAAAAAAAGAGGGTCTGATTTGATTTGGATCTACTTTATATAGGCCTGGAAAAGGTGGGCGGAAACAGGAAATGTCCTAGGCTTAAGATTTATCTTACGCGTGGGTGAATTAGACTTGAGATGGGAGTCGCACCTTGGAGCGTCGAGAGGCGTTTTGACTCGAGTAATCTCCTAGATCAAAGAGAGACGTGGGAGAAAGGGGGGGGGGAAGAGTGACTTGCATTCCACACAAGGTGGTGTCCACTGCGGCTGTCAGACATCCTGCCGGTAAGATCAAAGAGACTGTGTGTATCTTTGCCCCGGTCAAGGGAAGATAAATCGAAAGACGCGGCCTAGCTATCTCCAATGTGGTCAACTAAGTTTAGCCTGGAGAGGAAAAGGTGGTGCGGGTGAAGAAATTGGGGGTAGGATGGGGAAATAATTAAAATAAAATAAATAAATAATGAACAATAACAATTAATGCTGTGATAAATTTGAGTGACTCTGACAGCGAGCTTTTGACTTGTCACAGTAATGCACAAATTGTAAGACAAATTTCCTTACGGATAATAAAGATTATTATTATTATCATTATTATGCCGGGGCTCTCATGTCTCGCTTGCAGACATTTCTGTAGGTTAGTCTTGGGCGGCCCTTGGGTCTGACTCCCTCTGCAAGTTCAGCGTATAGGATGTCTTTAGGGATTCTTCCATCTGCCTTTCCTATTCTTTTTGTCAGCTCAGTGTCTAAATCTAGGTTGCTGACTACTGTTGTTCCCAAGTATGTGAATTCCTGCACCACAGTAAGTGTGTGATTTCCAATACGTATTGCTGGTATTTTTGCGACATCTTGTGCCAGGATTATGGTCTTGGAAAGGCTTATTGTAGACTAAACTCTTGACAAGCATCTGCCAGAGCATTCACAAGCCTCTGCAATCTTTCTTGTGAGTGAGATATGAGTGTTGCATCGTCGGTGAACAGCAGTTCCTGAATCAAGATACGCCGTCTCTTCGTTTTAAATAGTCACACAGAAATAGAAAAACGTCAGTAATTCATTTGTAACAAAGTTCTATAAGCTATATCTTGTGAAGCTTAAATATTTGTGAATGGCTGCCTGGTCGTGCGGTTTGCGCACACGACTGTCGTTCGGACTTATCGAAGATCCCGGGCTCAAATCCTGCCCGCTCCAATCCACCATCGTCATGTGGGACGTTTGGACTAGGAAGTAAATTATCTTCAATTCTGCAGGAACATCCAAAACATGTAAAACCTTTTTTTAAAGTAGTTACTCTAGACTATTATTTTACTGTTGAGGTCGCCGGCTGATGGGGAACAATAAAGGGTGTCGGCGAGCTAAATAGGTTATATTCAATCTACTTTTACTTAGCAAATCTATAAGCAAAACCGCTGATATATATAAACCTATTTTGATTTCAATCATCACAGCCTTCTTCTGGTGGAGGTGGGTGGGGTGGAGGTGTATTCTCCAGACGTGAATCTGCAAACGAAGCGGTAAGTCTGAAATCATATGTAATAAGTTAACTATTGTCCCATTATTATAACTCTAACCTATTTAAATATCAATATCCAAGTTCTGTATTCATATTTTCTTTTAGAAAAAAAAATCTTAATATGACTTCAGATTAGTAACCAAAATCCTTTATAAAATATTTTTTTACATTTTAAGAGTCTGGAATTCAGAAAAGAAAATATATATAAAAAAATAGCTATTTTTTTTATAAAACTAATATTCTACGTTTCTTTGTCGTGAGATGAAATATTTCCTTAGACATCACTACAGGGTATGTTCATGTATAAGATACATTGTTCTGTAAGCCACAACTTACACAATGTGTAACCAAAACAAGACATGATACATTTTTGAGGAAACTAATAATAATAAGGCTAGTCTTCGAGTTTGAAAATTAATGAGGAATGCAGTATTTCCCGTGGATACGCAGCCCCAGCTGTGACCTATATATTTTGCCACATCCATGGCAAGCATAACCATTTAAATTACTGTTACGTATTTCTGAATCTTCTGGCTAGGTGTATTAGTTGGCACACAAATAAAAACACTGCAAAGAACTTGACGACTCAACTTTCAGTTTCATATAACTTTAATGACTATTAACCCTAACAATTCGTCAATGTAACATGTAGCGTAGAAGACTGTACAATATCTGTCAGTTTACAGTTAGCTATACTTCGTTGCAATTCATCTCTTCACTTCGTTGCAATTCATCTCTTGTCAACTTGCATCGAGCCGTATTCCACAGAACAGACCAACGACTCACTTCCCAGTGTCGTTCCAGGTCTCCTAAAGCTGAACCAAGTCGCACTCAAGTCTACCGAATCAGAGCCGCACACGTCTTACATCGACTGTATCGACTGTAACGGCTCAGGTCCACTGTAGTTCGCTGTATAGACTTTAACGACAGTAGTCCATTCCAGTTAACTCTACCCTAGTTAACTTGCATCGAGTCGTACACATTTCTCTTCCACAGAACCGCACACGTCTTACATAGTCTGTATCGACTGTAACGGCTCACTCACGACTCCATACGACTGACTTTCACATTAACTCTCTGGCTTATATAGAGTCCCTAATCGCTTGTCCAAAGTTGCACAAACACGGCTAATATCCTCTGGAATAACACGTGAGGAAACGTCACATCCTGTCTTTGTTTATACACGTAGATTCAAGAAAACATCGGCTGCAGTGTCATCTTGCCGGGGTCACAAGTTGTGACCTCTATCTGTCACTGGACATTGCTAGTACCTTTTGGAATAACATGTAAGGACACGTCACATCCTGTCTCTGTTTATACATGTACATTCCAGGGAACTGCCGCTGCTGTGTTATCTCGTCGGGGTCACACGTTAACCTCTTCCTGTCACTGGTCATTTGTAACATTACGTTCCATTTACTTCCAGTTCAAAGTGTTAAATGTCTTCAGAAATTCACAACAGCTGTAAGCGGTACACAATAGTGGAAAAGATGCTATTAGTTTTGTGTGGTCTGCTTGTCCATCCGTACGTCTGTCCGTCATAAACTACAGGATGTTATTTATCTACGTACCTTGCTGAATGTGTCGTTAGTCGGTCTACATAACAATAATATTTGCAACACTTTCGATACCTACATGTATCTTCTTTTTTTATTTGCGAAGATAGTGTTTTGTTTTTACAAAAACTATCTTTGTAACCTAATTTTGTATTCAAAACCTTATGTCATTTAACGTATGACATATTGTTATAAATAAACTTGTTTTATTTGTCACTGGTTCATCGGTGTAGCAAGAATTTTTTTCGGGGGGGGGGTATTCTTTTCTCCCATTCCCCATATATGTATTTGTGTGTTCAAATCTTTATTACATTAATAGACTTTATTTTTTCAAACGTTCATTGCACTCTAGAATATGTTCTTCCTTTAGTAAGTGGAAAGACAGTCCTTGACATCTAGAGGGTCTGGGGTGGAGCCCCGGCGCCTTGCATTATTTCCTGTATTTAAGACGAACAGAACGCATATTAAGTTATCTTTCTATTAAAAAATTGAGTTTCAAAAAATCAAAATCTGCTCTTCAATGCACTTTATTAATGCGACTAGTAGAAATGGGTAACTATAGTTTTGATTTTGTACTTTATTTGAGGGGTGGGTAACCTTAAAACTTTTTTTGGCTATGCTCGTGAAATTTAGTAATTTATGCTTTGCTTTTCCTTCTGTAGAAAGGTGTGTATGTATGTGTAGGTGTTATGGAGTGTGTGTGCGTTTATATGGTGATGGTGAGAAAATGTTAGTGATTGGTTGTGAATGATGCAACATACGTGGCATTGTCGTAACTGGGTCTTAGTTAGAACAGACGACTCCAGAACGTAAGACTGAAAGGTTGTGTTATTGTAGTGAGTTAGATTTGTTAGAAATATTTTTACTTACGTCTAATACGATTATTTGATTTCATTTCAACTTGATTTTGTTTATATTTTAGCTAAAGCTTTAAATATAGTTTGTTCACGAAAGGAAGCTATTCAACTTATTTAAAATTGTATTAGTTAAGATTCATTACGCCTACAATGGTTAAGATGTCTAACAGCAGATTGGTGCTACAAGTCAACGACCGAAAACAAAATCTGAAACAAATCTTTAGATTTTTTATGGAAAAGGGAAGTTTTATCGTCAAAACCATTTGTGGGGGGTTTTAAACTCAAAACCACATGGAGGATGTTTTTTTAGACTCAAAAGCCCATTGGGTACTGTCATATATAGTTTTTTTATTGAATGGGGGTGGTAACCTAAAAACCTTTGTGTAGGGAGTTTTTAAACTCAAAACCCTTTGGAGAGGGCTTTAGTTTAAAGCCCCATGTAGGGAATTCTTAAACTAACTTAATTTTATATTGAAGAAACTCGCTGAAGGGGTTTTTAAATTCAAAAACCTCTGAATTAAAGCGGGTGTTAAATTTAAAACCCTTTCTGGCTACTCTTATAGAATCTGGTAACTGTTGTAGCCTTTGAAATTGAAGATTGAGTTTCTAACGTCAAAAAATCTATGGAGGTGGTGAGGCTTTTAAAACCAACTCATGGCTACGCTCGTGTTATTTTGTTGACGGTCAATTGCTTTATTTTTTGTTTTATAGAACGGGATAGGTTTTAACCTCAATGCCCCTATGGCTGTGATGGAGTAAGTGATGGTTAAACATTCAAATCTTTCCTACAATAAACTAAAGTAGAGAAAAAAAAAACGGTCACACAATTCCATCACCACATGCTGGGGTGAGTGGTTAGAATTTCATTTATCGGGGGGGGGGGGGAGGTGAACCTTAATTCCACCTCCGGCTACGCCCATGAACTGATGTATTCGACAAACAGAGTAATTGCGCAGCAATGCCCTAGTTGGACTTTTTTTAATAAGTTAGTTTAAAACAAAAATGATATTATAAGTTTCCACGCGTGCCAAAATAGCACAGACGGTTTGAATGTAAATGTAATTCTAGTTGTTTGTTTGTTGTTGTTTTTTTCTTAATCAAACAAAAACATTCATTTCGAATCTCTATCCATTTGTCTCCTTTTTCTTAAGCTGGACTTTAATCTCCACGAGAACGCTAAACGTGTTGTGGTAAGTCTTCATCCAGCTTGTAACTAATTTAGACTTCAAGTTTTACTTTTGTTCAAGTATAGTCTCTCTTATAGTTGACTTACGTTTGGATTGACAATGAGCCTCATAGGTGTCAAGGTAGCCCAGATAGTCACCTCTATCGTGTCACCATCATAAATCCATTCTTTGATTTGAATTGTATAACAATGAATCTTTTGTCAGTCAATAATTTATTTTCTTCTTATAATAATATAATTATTTAACGACATGTAATATGTATAATTAGTCCCTTAGTGAAACCTTAGAAAATTAAGTTACCACGAGCTCTCATACATTTCTCTCTGTCTCTCTCTGTCTCTCTCTCTCTCTCTCTCTCTCTCTCTCTCTGTATATGTATATATATATATATATATATATATATATGTGTAAGTATATCATCGCAGTCTTTTCCTGGAGGAGGAGGAGGAGGCAGATGGGGTATAATAGCCTCCAAACGTGAATCTACAGTTGAAGCGGTAAGTTCGAAAGCATATGTAAATACTTCACTGTTGTTCTATTTAATTATTAATATCCCAATATATCTATTAAATATTTCTTTCAATAATAACTTAATTATCACTTCAAGTATGCAACATCAATACTTAATCTAATATATAAAGCAGAAGGCAATGTATATGTATATATGTATGTCCCGCATACAAATCAAAACCGTTTAACCCGTCTTGATAAAACTTGGCATTAAGGTTCCTCAGATCATGGCGCAGACCGTAGTGTATGTTTAATGTCCGTCCCACAACATGGACATGAGGGCCTAAAAAAAAAAGATAAAAGTACCTAGTTATTGTCAAGAGTGGGGGTGTGTAAGATGTGAGATTGTGTGTGTGTTTGTTTATTTTATTAGTTGGTTTATGAATTGTTTTTATCACGAGATTTTCAAGGGGGGGACAATAAGGTTTTCTAGCGGTCAGTCTAGCAGTTGGAGAGCTGACCTGGTCTGAGTAGGGTGCTTGTGTTTGTTTACCAGTTGTATGCCTAGCGTAAGGAGATGTTATAACTTGTATTACTATTCATTGCTATGTGAGAGTACTGACTAATTGTGGGAAATATTATGTGTGGCATTGATAGCCTTTTGTTCAATGAATCTAGTCTAAGCGCCTTGTAGTATGTCGGTTGGGCAGATTTTAGTATTTCAGTTATTGATGATTATGCATTCAATAGTATATATGTATTTGCTGTTGGCTGTAAATAAATACTAATTGTATACTCCTTCGTTGAGTGATACTTTATAATATTTATACATGTTAGGGTCTACATGTGAGAATCATACCCTAGACTATCGATCTATATGTCTGTAGTAAAGAACTCACCCCCAGTCCTTTACATTTGGGGACTGTGAATAACCCTGGAGTTCTTTACAGTTATATCTTACTTAATTAATGAACAATTTTAACAAATCGTGTAAACCGGTTTTCACAGAAATTTGTATTGGTTATGAATATGTCGGTTGAACGAGTATATCCATTTTTATATTCTACTTTTATTTTCGCAGCAAAAAAAATGTGAAGGAAACATTATTCAAGTTTGACAATTTTGATTGATTTAACTTCAATCCAGTAGATCAGAATACCCAAACATAGGTCCATAGACCGCGGGTAATATCCGGCTTGTTAAATATAAAATTTAAAAAAAAAGAGAAACAATTGGTTAGGTTTATATAAATGTAAAGAAACTCAATGAAGATCGCCTTATTTTTTTTTTTTTCGACTTGAAGTTTAATCGTCTGCTCTGAGATACTTTTTGAAACTGAAAGTTCAAGGAATTATCTCCTGTTCAATAATTTACTTCTATTTATATTCTGGCTATCTTGACACGTACGTCACCTGACAGTCTGCTTTTTTAGCGGCGCCCGTAAGGGGAAAAACCGCTTTTAGTTTTTGTGCAAAATGTCCGTCTATCCGTCTGTCAAACTCAGATATAAAAAACTAGAAGAGAACTAGCTTCCGGCAATAGCAGTTAGAGTTTTGAAATTTTTCAAGTCAATGGATAAGAAATCAACGTATATTTTTTTTAACTTCAATTAAAGAATATGAAATATTCAGCCAATGAAGTTGTTTAATCGGTCATCATTTATCTTACAAAATCTTCAACATTGGGAACATTTATATTTATAATTTTGAGAAGAACAATGTATTTCTTGTACTTTCTGATCAGGATCTGGTCTATATTTATTCCTTTCGAAACAACTAAAATCGCGATTCTGATGACCTTAGTTGAACAAAATGTGACTTAAAATGAAATGAAAGGAGTGGTTTCTAAACATAATAATCACGTGGTAACTTTAATAATAATGGTACTGTCTTCGATTAAGGATGAGTGCTGTAATATAAGAAACAACGATCCCGTTTTAATAAGCTCTACAATATTGACTTTCTCTTTAGCCTGACACTGATCGCAGGGAGATCGCTGAACGTTTTGCGGTGAGTTTTTTGTCTAGAATGTCAAATATATTTTATAAATGTAGACTCCCTTTTCTACTCACTAATCTTTAAACAGATAGTGCGTCAAATAGGCATTTGGTTCGTAAAAAAAATGATTTGTTAATTTTGTTTGTTTTGTTTATTTGGGGGTTTAAGTTTTCTAGCTTACTGACAATGACTTGGAGATAACAAGAAAACAAGAAAAACATTAAAAATACTTTTTTTAAAAAGACAAACAACGCCCTAACGTTGGAGCAGGATCTGAGATCGCCTTTCTTTGGGAGTTTGTAAAATATGTAAAATATATGTTATTAATACAAAATTTTCTTTGAATTGGACCATTGCAGCGTGTTACTGGAGGTGGAGGCCCTGGAGGAATTGTTTCCAAACGTGAAGCTGAAAATGAGGAGGTAGGTTTAAAGTTTAAACACAAGTGTAGACCACATGCTGAATTCATGAACTTGTATCCAATAGAAATAGATTTTAACTTTTTTTTTCCTACTCACGAATTTCTTATGACTTTATGGCATACAAATCAAAATCTGATATTATATTATAGTATTAAAGCTTGTCTTCGTGTCCGAAGCTTAATGAGGAGTGCAGTATTTCAATGGCAGAACAGCCCCAACTGAGATCTACATATTTTGCCCCATCCAGAGCATTGTCCGGTGGTGGTCGATTTAGATTATCTTTCCGCCGTCCACGTCTGTCCTCGGAAGTTGATTTACTTTTGGTCTCGGATGTGAATCTCGCGGCATTTGTAAGTGATCTCCAGCTGTCTCGTTCTGAACTCCCTGCAGCCAGGTGCTCTCTTCTATGGCACTTAAAGCAAGTTAGCGCTTAAGCTTGTCTTTAAAACGTCTCCTTAAGGCACCTCTATTACGTCGACCACCTTTTAATTCGCCAAAAAAGACTTCCTTTGGCACACTCGACCCTCACACGGGATACGTGACCTGCTCAGCGTAACTGTCGGACCATAAGACTATTCCGTCTATACATCGCTGTTTGTAGTGCAATCTTACCACAGTATGTCTATGATGGAGCACGAACATCTTTGGTGAAAGCCTTCAAGACGTCTTAGTTACTTTCTGTATTCTATCCAAGTCTCTGATCGCTCAGATCCATGATAACATATTAAATATATATAAAGATTAAAATGTGGGAGGAAAAGAGACTAAATTTTAATCCTTTTATTTTGTTTGTTTAAGGGATGAGACTTTTGAAGTTTTTTTGTACAATTCCTTAATGCACCTGTACAGAAAAATCTAAAAATTTAAAGATTTAAAGTCATTCCAATCACGACGAACACACAATAATAAATTTCGATTTTAACAGAAAACGCTTTCGTGAACGTAAAACTGTATAAGGTACCTACACCATGAAGGAACAGGCTGGTCTTTTATGTACAACTACTGTCTTATCTTATCTTATATAATACAGACATTACTTCAAAAAAGAAGATGATTACGTCCTACGCGTCATGCATTCAGTCTTGCATTCAGTCATGCATATTAACCAATGACTTAAATTCTGCCAAGTCACTGGTTTTCCAGGCTAGCTCTAATAGCACTGAGACTGTCATAATAACAAGAAATGACAACAAAAAAAAAACCATAGAGCTATCAGTCTCATAGGGGTGCGGTGGATGAGTGGTTAAGCGCTTGGGGTCCCGGGTTTGAATCTCGGTGATGGCTGGGATTTGGAATTTCGGGATTTTGTGTGCGCCCCTGAGTCCACCCAAATCTAATGGGTACCATGTGCTGGCCATATGACACACTCTTCGTTAACCGTTGGCCAAAGAAACAGATGACTTTAACATCATCTGCCCTATTGCTCGCAAAGTCTGAAAGGGTTACTTTTTTTATCAGTCTCGTGATAACAAAACGTTCACATGAGCTCTATATCGCTTTGTTTTCTTTATCTATAGCTTGACTCTGATCGCGCTGAGAATGCTAAACGTTTAGCGGTAAGTTGTTGAACAACATTATAATAAACTTTAAGTAGATGTAGACCTATGTATTGTTGAAATACATAGATTTCTCCTAGTAAAGTTGACATTAAAAAGTATGTTTCATCATTCGCTTTTCGAATAGTTATCTCTAATTTTCGATCGCATTGTAGAACTCTTTCTCGTTTGTTCTTTTTGAATCCACTCGTATAAGCCTGCAAAACCTATAGATCTATGTTAATATTGCTTTGGATACCACGGGCCTTGAAATTTATCACCGAGAAAGAAAAAAATTTTGCAATGAATTTTTCCGGATTCGTTACAAGGCGTCAGCATGGACAAAAGCATTTTCTTCTTCTTCTTCTTCTTCTTCTAGCCATCTTTATTGCTGCTGAGCTGTGAGCTCTTTTGCAGACTGTGCCAAGGAAAAATAGTGCGCTGTTTTCTTCAGTTGCTCAGCACTGCCGTTGGTTATGTCGGGCTGGAGTGGTAGTTGGGTCTGCCTAAGGTGGATTAGGAAGGGGCATTCAAAAAGGATATGGTTTAAGGTTTCCTAATCGTGGGTGGAGTGTCTACCAAGAGGGAATAGTTGTGTTGGATTTATTTTATTGAGATGGTAATTTAACAGAGGTGTGTGTCCTTAGTTGGAAGATTGTAGATTGCTCTTGGCGGGGAAGGAAGTTAATTGGAGAATACATGAGATTGTAGATTGCTCTTGGCGGGGAAGGAAGTTAATTGGAGAATACTTGAGATTGAAGATTGCTCTTGGCGGGGAAGGAAGTTAATTGGAGAATACTTGAGATTGAAGATTGAACTGGGAAGGAGGTTTGCTTCTATAGCAGCATAAAATAATTGTAGTGTGCTCTTATTAAAATCATTTGTTTTGTTTTTTACAAGAACTTTTCGAAAAATGTCAATAAAACTACAGCTGTGACAATTTTTATATTTCTTGAGTATCATGCAAATAGATTGTTTGACTGAGTTAACTAGGAAAATAAGAATTATAAAATATAACCAATGTACCATTTCACCCGAGGGCAACGTAAAAATTTATTCAAATATAAATGTATTTAGTAATAAATATTAATCTTTGTTGGAAACTATTACAGTATTATCCTGTTAGGCCACCATGGCCAAAGCCTATACTTGTAAAGTAAAACTACTACAGAGGAGGTAAGACTAATACCATGTGTAGATCTATACTTTGAGCTAAGGTACTTCTATAATAACAAGTTTGAGTCCATTTTTTTTCCTTCGCGACCTGGATACTATTACATAGAACAGCTATTACATACATCTGTTGTCTCCTTCAGTCGCGAATTTATTACTAATCTTCCCATAAAAATTGCGAGATGAAAGAAATGAAGAGACGAGAACCAGGGCAATTGCTGTGGTCGGAGCCATTTCGCCCACCTCTTTGTCTGCAAATACATTCTATCGGTTTTGCAGGCTCTGCCAGAGTTTAGCACTGTGTGCTGCAAAACTTCCAAAGGGTTACAGCTTCTGATTTTTCTTCGGGGTTGAGACTTGAGACGCATGCCATTGTTAATATTTTATTTGTAGTGGAGTGCTATGTGCATTAACATTTTGAGCAAACAACCTTAACGGTCCTGGAATTATTTTATGTTAAAATAATAATAAGTTGAAAATAGGCTTATTTTGGAGATTGAAGTTTACGGAAGAGTTTAGTGACCTGGCTATAGGTAATACATAAATATTTGGAAGCACTTTCTTTAGAAAAATTATATTCCAGCTATCATTCCCTATTACTAAGGATCCCTGTATCTAGATATGAAGATACATTACATTATCTTACTTATATAATACAGACGTTACTTCAAAAAAGGAGATGATTACGTCCTACGCGTCATACTTTGTCTGAAAAAACTTTGATAGTAGCATGATTACTGATAGTTGGCAAACACTTTTTAATTATCAATAATGAATATAAAAGTAATGAAATAATACAGAGAAATTGTTACTATATTTTATACATCTTTATACATATTTATGTATTACGCTCACTTTGCCTGGTACAGATTTTGCACACGTTATTTCTCAAACACTCATTCTAGGATCAAGTTGAAACTTTATACAATTATTTATTATACCTAACAAAACATGAATTAATTATAAAAATTAAATAATTAATTAATTAATGGTAACTAATTATTTTGTTTTATATCAAACAAAAAAAAAAAAGAAATGAATTCTTCATTATTGAGATATAGGCCTATGGTTGTAAATGTGGCGTTCTTTCCAATATACGTTTTTGTTTTTAAACTAGTTTTATATTGTGCTTGTTGTTTAGTTATGTAATCATTAATCAACCTTCTAAAGAAAACTTGGAAGATATAAATATATTTGACTTACGTCCATTGAACATTTACTTTTTTTATTTGATGCTCTATTTTTTTTATTCAATTTCACAGCCCAAAGTCAGATTTTAAAAGATGTTTTGGCGGATTGGGCACGTAATTAAATATTGATCTTGAGACATTCAAATCCATGTCTAGTGTTGTTGTTGTTTTTTTTAATGAATCTTCTGTAATTGTGTTTGTTAGTGTTAGAATGTTATTTATCTGTAATTATCTATTTGCCTGGTTGTGTATTTTTCAAAATGATGTTATTGCAATGACGTTACAAGAGACAAAACAGGTTAAGACTAAGGCTGAGACTAAGACTAAGACTAAGACTAAGACTGAGACTAAGACTGAGACTAAGACTAAGACTAAGACTAAGACTAAGACTGAGACTAAGACAAAGACTAAGACTGAGACTAAGACTAAGACTAAGACTGAGACTAAGACTAAGACTATGACTAAGACTGCTTTATGGATCCTTATGGAAATTTGTTGTGATTTTCTCATATAAACCCGTCACACAGGTCCTTGAACGTGGTATTTGTACATCAATATGTTTTCGTATCTATCAATTTAAAATGAAAGAGATGAGCTCAAGTCTCATTAATTTCAAGGCCAGTCCATAAAAAGAAAAAATCTCTCTTTAACTAGTCTGACTGAACAGGTTGTTCTGTTTGGAGGCTGCTGGACGAGCGGTTTGTGCGCTGGACTGTCGTTCGGATTTATCGACGGTCGAGGGTTTAAACCCTGCCCGCTCCCATCCCCCTTCGTCCTGCGGGAGGTTTGGACTAGGAAGTAAACTATCTTCAACTGTGAAGGAACATCCAAAACATGTAAAACATTTTACAAACATCACTATTTGAAGTGGGAAACATGGTCGAAAGGCTAAGTGCGCTTGAACTTGGCTTGTCTCAGCTACATAGAAGGGGGCTCGAGGCTCGAGGTTCGAGTTATGTTTACTGAGCGCCTAAAGATACCCCCTCCCCAAATGAGAGTGGACCAATGCGCTCTCAGCATGCTATAAACATGAAAGTAGCGCTATATAAAGGCTATAATAATAATTTCGAAAGCTCCGGAAGAACAGGCTAGAGAATTAGCCGAAGGCCGAGGACACTGGGGGACCGGTTCATCTTCCTTCTCTTTACCACTCTAACCATGGAGAACTGGACATTTTTTTAAACGAACACTTGAGGAACGGCGAGTGGATTGTTGACATGGCTTTAAGAGCTCTCTTTGCAACCCCGACCTGTGCAATTACAGTGCTCCCAGATCTCTTTGGCACCCCTGCGGGAGTTTTGTTTTTGATACCCTTTTGGCGTAACCGCTTCCTCTTACAACCGTTTCCACTCTGGCTCCACCATGAGGCAGGGTAGCGTAGGCCGTGTTTTTATCCATCCATCTGCGACTTAATTGTGTCATGATACATCACTAATGCTAACGAAAATGAAATTAACAATTTATATGGTTGCTTCCCCTTGCCTAAAAAAAAACCAACACAGAAGCTTTAGTAGTTATTATGCTGTTATGGTCCCACCTTTTTAAACGAACGTTGAACACCTATTCTAAATCTATAAACTTACCTTTCATTTAATAATGACAGTGAAAGCAATGCGTGTTGTAGGGCATTAGTACACATTTCAAAGCAGAGTCAGTTTTAAGGGACGGCAGGTGGGGCTACAACCCGGGGGTCTCCACAAAAGAGATAAACATAAGACAGGTCTGAAAATTTTTAAGTATTTTTATATTTCTTATTTTTGACGCTAACACTTTAAATCTTACGTTGGGTGGCAACAATGTCGTGATTTAGAAGTGTACGCTCGTAGCATGCTTTGAATAAGTAAATACAGCTCCAGATTTACGACAGTGCGTCTACCAAAAGCGTTATTCCCCAATAACTCAAACATAAGCTTATTTCTTAAAACTAAAATATGCATATCAAATAGTTAAAAAAAAAAAAGTAAAATGAGATTAAACTATAAGATTCTCTATTTCTTTCATCTAATACATAGAATGTTTTTATATAGATAAGTATTTTTGGTCATAAGTATATCTTTATTCAAGCTTTCGAAACAGTGTAGGGACCTCCACAAAAAAACAACAACTTTCCCCAGATCCTGCACCTACTTAAATCCTGCCTCAAAGTACCGTAGAGGGAGAATAGCTCGACAGAAGAAAAGCTGGCGGATGAGATAGCGTGGGGGGGGGGGGTGAGGGGTGAGTCTTTACAAGTGTTCTCACACCCTAATTTTCTGAGTTCCACAAGTTTCACGTGAAGAGGGATTTAAAAGAGAGCCTCTATTAACATGCTTGCGTGTGACTCACAATATATGAGTTAACACCATTCATAAGGACACCCCACGGTTGAATAGCCGGGCCCCTTCGAAAGAGTCGCCGCCCCAAAAAGCCACAGCCGAAAATAAAAGTTGCCTTGACGTGTCAAAGACTGTGTGCAGCTATCGATAAATTATCAAACTTAATATAATGATTTTGGGGACCATTATATAATATACAAGTATAGAAATACCCGACCAATTTTGACACCCAGTCCGCCCCTGTTGTGATGCTTATAATTAAGAAGATTGCAATCAATGACAATAAACAAATGAAAACTTGGTAATAATTACAAAGGTGAGGGGACAAGAACTAGATGTAAACACGATATAAAGTAGATGTGTATGCTCTATACAAAACAAGAGAAAGCGGTGTCGAGAGAAACAAACTAGGGCTTATATAATAAGAGAGGGTGAAAAGAAAGTTCGTCGGAACGCTAGATGGAGAGAGCGAGGTATAGGAAACATTATGTAGCGAAAATCATTCTGCCTGGAAGAAAGGCTCTTTAATCCATTTTACCCCCTCCCTACGTTTTTCCATCAATAACCGCGTTCGCTTTTATATTTACAGAATCTTTATGAATTAGCGGACAAGTTACCAAATCAGAAACAATTTACGTGTTTATGCAGGCAACCTTAAACCAGGATTTATGTTAAAATTTTTAAATATTTTAATTAGTTTACGATGTCTCTTTATTGTCCCCAGTAACATAAGTTTTTCAACCATACACTTCTCTCGTAAGAGAAAACTCATTAAAGCTGTTTGGAAATATATATATATTGATATAAATATATGACATGTAAAAAAAAAAAAAAAAACAACTACCCGCGCATGCCTGTTCATATTTATCCACAGAAATGTATGTGTGTAGTACCTGAAACTTTAATCAATCGTACAATCTACTATGTATACGCAAAAATACCACTAATATGTTACGAGATCTTGTAAGCTTCATATGTATCCGTATATTTTTGTATGTACTATACATACATACACTATAACGCCTTTGGACACATACACAACCTCCGGACCGCTATTGGCGAAAAACCGCAAGCCTTTTATCAAACCTATATGTTTTTATTTTCGGTATCTCCCTAAAGGCTACATAAAAGCAGTGGCGTAGCTACCAATGTGCGGGTGGTGAGGGCCGCACAGGGCACCAAGTGGAGAGGGGCACCAAAATTCTCCCAGCGTGTATTAATTTCCTATTTCCCTGATCGTTTCAGTAAAAACGACTAATTGTATGGACAAGAACAAACATAAACTACTGTATTTTAAACATGAACTAACGATTTATCAACTAGTTATGTCGCTATTTTGTTTCATCTCCTTGACTATTTCTTCAATACAATGTAAGCTATAGAACAGTTTGAATCTAATTTACTAGATTTATTTCGGACACACGGTACATGTTGTTACTACACTGATCGATGCTTTGTAATATAAAGAAGAAGAAGAAGATAGGCCAACTTTTTTTTACTTCATTGTTTAGTCCATTGGTTTAATCTAGATATTGAGTTTACAAATATATTTCTAAACTCTAGCTCTAAACAATTGTCTTAGTTTATTCATTTCGTTATGATTCTTAATAGTTTAATTTTGGAAATAATTATATTGTAATGTCAATTTTTAAAAATAAGCTAACCTTTGTTTTCTACGAGTTTTTTTTTAACTAACTAGTTAATTGTAATACTGTAACGTAAACAAAATGATGAACAATGCTCAAGACTGACTAGTCTGGCTGGCGCCTCAAAACCCTTTTAAGCTCAGACTGAGAAATCTGCATCTCTGGTTCTGTCCGGTCTGTGAAGTCTATAAGGGCCCCATACCCAGATCTATCGGGGTCCCTCATTACCGACCCATCGGTATAGCAGAAAATGGCATCTGATGGGTAGAACTTTAGTGTAGCTGATGCCAAGTTTTGGAGTATGGCAGGTGTTAATCGCCTCTTGGTGGCTCCCTGTTGTCCTATAAGGGACATGTTTATTTGTGGGGCTGGCAATCTCCTCCACGGAGGGCAAGTATTAATTCTTCTAATAGGAATTCTATCAGTGGAGAGCCCAGATGATTTTGACAAATTGGCCGCAATGTGGAGGAACGATCGCATTTTTTATGCGGTTCCTCTCTCTCCACTGTTGCACTAAGATTGGGGTGGGTAGCCTAGAGTCGGCCCTTTTGTAGCGCTCGTAGGCCGTAAGTACCGCCCTCTCCCTCCTTAAATGTAAAGGGGCCACGTTTGTTAATATTTCATCATCTTCATTTAAATCCAAAGATGGATTCAATTGGTGGAGGTTGTCCCCTAAAATAGAAAAACATGAGACCAGCAGAGCTCACATTCAGTCATCGCTTGCTTGGAGGGAACTTGAAGTTCAAGGCCCAAGATTTGATTATACAAGAGTAGAAAACCTGGAGAGTTAGTAAAATTACTATCAACGTACGATCCACTCTTGAGGGAGCATGTGCTTCGAACTAAGCTTTGTTCCAGACCGAATACATACATGTCTCCACAAATACAAAATTAATTTATTACAAAATTGGGGGATCACGCTAAAAAAACAAATCATACAGCAAGTAAAACAAGCCAAATATTTCTCTATTTTTTTTGACAGTACACCTGACATCTTAAAGCTGGATCAAACTTCCCAAATTTTACGGTACGTTGTCATGGATAATGACGGGGTGCAGGTTCGTGATTCTTTTGTTGACTTCATCGACACAAAGGACAAGCATGCTGCTGGAATCGCTGAGATGATTCTAGAGAAACTGCGTTCGGATGGCTTAGACATAATGGACTGCAGGGGTCAAGGCTATGATAATGCTGCGGTCATGAAAGGTCAAAACTACGGTGTCCAAAAACGTATTCTAGAAGTCACTATTCATTGCCTGCTCAAACTCTGGAGACATTAACTAGCAGAGATGAAAATTCATCGACTAGATCTGAAGCAGGTGGATTATTGGTTGCTGTTGTCTTTTAATTTTGTCACCTATCTTGGATTTTGGGCTCCTGTATTAACTGAAATTAATGATGCGCAATTCTACTTTCAAAAAACAAGGATTGTCTATTCGAGACTGCTCACTCAAACTAAAAACATTACAGACATTTTTAAGTAGTAATCGAGAGGACATCTCTGAAGCCAGCATTACCTTTGCCGAAAGCGTGTGTTCATATCTGAGAATCAATACAGAACCTCAAAAACGTATGGGCTATAAGAAAAAGATGTCTGGTGAGAAAAGTAACTACTCTGTACTTACACACAAAGAAGAGCTACGAAGGGAAATTTATTCTACCTTGGACAGGATTGTTCAAGAAATAATCACCCGATTCGAGCAACTTCATAATGTAGCAGATAGATATGAATTTTGTCGCCTTCCCAGCTATTAAATCCTCAGGTCGAAATCAATCTCGATAGTACTCCTAGCGACATTGATAAAAACGAATTTCTGCTAGAGCGAAAGAGGCTTCAACGGTTTGTCACAGTTTCATCAGAAGCCTCCGAATTTCTAAAACAAAGACCTGTTGAGCTCTTGAATTTTATAAATAAATATCAGCTAGATGATTCAGTCCCGAATATCGTCCTAACCATTAAATCCTCAGGTCGAAATCAATCTCGATAGTACTCCTAACGACATTGATAAAAACAAATTTCTGCTGGAGCGAAAGAGGCTTCAACGGTTTGTCACAGTTTCATCAGAAGAATCCGCACTTCCAAAACAAGGACCTGTTGAGCTCTTGAAATTTATAAAAAAAATATCAGCTAGATGATTCAGTTCCGAATATCGGCATCATGATTCGCCTATTTTTGACTATTGTGGTAAGCGTCGCTACATGCGAGAGAAGTTTTTCCAAACTTAAACTGATCAAGAATTACTTGCGATCAACGATGACAAATTTACGACTCACTAATTTGGCCATTTTGTCCTTTGAACAAGAGCTGGTGGAAAAAAATGGATTTCGATAAAATTATTAATACTTTTGCCAACAAGAAAGCGCGTAAAATTAATTTGTAGTATGTTTATGTAAAAGTGATTTTTTTGAATTAACAATATTTGATTTATAAATACATATTATTTTGAACAGATTTTGCAATGTTATTAATAAGTTAGTTGTTTTTTGTTTTTTTTTTTGGGGTGGGGGGCATCAAGATGAGGTACCGCAACAGGCATCATATACTCTAGCTACGCCACTGATAAAAAGCATTATTAAAAATATCACGAATTCCGGAGCGAACTGCTAGTTTCATAATAAAAGGTTGTAGACAACATGTGTCCTACTTCTCCCATCTCTCGTTCACTAACTACTCTCTCACTAACTACCATCTCACTAACCACTATCTCACTGACTACTCTCTCACTAACCACTCTCTCATTAACTACTCTCTCACTAACCACTCTCTAATTAACTACTCTCTCACTAACCCCTATCACACTAACCACTCCCTCGCTAACCACTATCTCACTAGCCACTCCCTCGCTAACCACTCCCTCAATAACCACCATCTCACTAACAACTATCTCACTAACCACTCTCTCACTAACCACTCGCTAACTGACTACTCCCTCACTAACCACTATATCACTAACCACTATCTCACTAACCACTCCCTCACTAACTACTCCCTCACTAACTACTCCCTTACTAACTACTCTCTCACTAACCACTCCCTCACTAACCACTCCCTCACTAACTACTCCCTCACTAACCACTCCCTTACTAACCACTCCCTCACTAACCACTCCCTTACTAACTACTCTCTCACTAACTAATCTCCAACTAACCACTCCCTCACTAACCACTCTCTCACTAACTACTCCCTCACTAACCACTCTCTCACTAACTACTCCCTCACTAACCACTATCTCAATCACCACTATCTCACTAACCACTCTCTCACTAACTACTCCCTCACTAACTACTCTCTCACTAACTACTCCCTCACTAACCACTCCCTCACTAACTACTCCCTCACTAACCACTCGCTCACTAACCAATCGCTCACTAACCACTTCCTCACTAACCACTATCTCACTAACCAATATCTCACTAACTACTCCCTCACTAACCACTATATCACTAACCACCATCTCACTAACAACTTCCTCACTAAATACTCCCTCACTAACTACTCCCTCACTAACCACTCTCTCACTAACCACTATCTCACTAATCACTCCCTCATTAACCACACTCTCACTAACTACTCCTTCACTAACTACTCTCTCACTAACCACTATATCACTAACCACTATCTCACTAACCACTCCCTCACTAACTACTCCCTCACTTACTACTCCCTTACTAACTACTCTCTCACTAACCACTCCCTCACTAACAACTCCCTCACTAACTACTCCCTCACTAACCACTCCCTTACTAACCACTCCCTAACTAACCACTCCCTTACTAACTACTCTCTCACTAACTAATCTCCAACTAACCACTCCCCCACTTACCACTCTCTCACTAACTACTCCCTCACTAACTACTCTCTCACTAACCACTCCCTCACTAACTACTCCCTCACTAACCACTCGCTCACTAACCAATCGCCCACTAACCACTCCCTCACTAACCACTATCTCACTAACCAATATCTCACTAACTACTCCCACAATAACCACTATATCACTAACCACCATCTCACTAACCACTTTCTCACTAACTACTCCCTCACTAACTACTCCCTCACTAACCACTCTCTCACTAACCATTATCTCACTAATCACTCCCTCATTAACCACACTCTCACTAACTACTCCTTCACTAACTACTCTCTCACTAACCACTATATCACTAACCACTATCTCACTAACCACTCCCTCACTAACTACTCCCTCACTAACTACTCCCTTACTAACTACTCTCTCACTAACCACTCCCTCACTAACCACTCCCTCACTAACTACTCCCTCACTAACCACTCCCTTACTAACCACTCCCTCACTAACCACTCCCTTACTAACTACTCTCTCACTAACTAATCTCCAACTAACCACTCCCCCACTAACCACTCCCTCACTAACCACTCTCTCACTAACTACTTCCTCACTAACCACTCTCTCACTAACTACTCCCTCACTAACCACTATCTCACTAACCACTATCTCACTAACCACTCTCTCACTAACTACTCCCTCACTAACTACTCTCTCACTAACTACTCCCTCACTAACCACTCCCTCACTAACTACTCCCTCACTAACTACTCGCTCACTAACCAATCGCTCACTAACCAATCGCTCACTAACCACTCCCTCACTAACCACTATCTCACTAACCAATATCTCACTAACTACTCCCTCACTAACCACTATATCACTAACCACCATCTCACTAACCACTTCCTCACTAACTACTCCCTCACTAACTACTCCCTCACTAACCACTCTCTCACTAACCACTATCTCACTAATCACTCCCTCATTAACCACACTCTCACTAACTACTCCCTCACTAACTACTCCCTCACTAACCATTTTCTCACTAACCACTCCCTCACTAACCACTCTCCCACTAACCACTCTCTTACTAACCACTCCCTCACTAACCACTCTCTCACTAACCACTCTCTCACTAACCCCTATCTCACTAACCACTATCTCACTAACTACTCTCTCACTAACTACTCCTTCACTAACTACTCTCTCACTAACCACTATCTCACTAACCACTATCTCACTAACCACTCTCTCACTAACTACTGCCTCACTAACTACTCTCTCACTAACTACTCCCTCACTAACCACTCCCTCACTAACTACTCCCTCACTAACCACTCCCTCACTAACTACTCTCTCACTAACTACTCCCTCACTAACCACTCCCTCACTAACCACTCTCTCACTAACCACTCTCTCACTAACCACTATCTCACTAACTACTCTCTCACTAACTTCTCTCTCACTAACCACTATCTCACTAACCACTATCTCACTAACCAATATCTTACTAACCACTATCTCACTAACCACTATCTCACTAACTACTCTCTCACTAACCACTATCTCACTAACCACTATCTCACTAACTACTCTTTCACTAACCACTATCTCACTAACCACTATCTCACTAACTTCTCTCTCACTAACCACTATCTCACTAACCACTATCTCACTAACCACTCTATCACTAACCACTATCTCACTAACCAATATCTCACTAACTACTCTCTCACTAACCACTATCTCACTAACCACTATCTCACTAACCACTATCTCAATAACCACTCTCTCACTAACTACTCTCTCACTAACTACTCTCTCACAACTCATTCATTTTAAGTCTTTTCAAGAGTCATAAGTTCACATTCAGTTCAGTTTTTAACCAAATAAAATAGAGAGAGTAGGACATTATGTTTGTCTCTTTTTTTTTTCCACTAATGAATAATAAGCTCGGCAGTCAGTGACAGTAATAGAAAATGCAGCAAAAGGGAACAAAATGTTTCAAATCAACCTGCGTTCTACTAAACAACATAATTTGTCCGATGTAAAAAAAAATATAATGTTATAGAGAGTTAATTAAAACACGATAAATATTACCATAGTCCCCATAGGACAGTCATGTTTAAATATCTGCGCTTGGTGTGGCAAATAATGGGGCTGGGGTTACGTAACCACGCGGAAATACATGCATTCATCCTTCAATTTCAGACTCGAAGACAAGCCTTATTAGAGATTAAGAAATACTTAAACCATGCGCTTCCTATACTGTAACAAGATATGCTTGTGTGTAAAACCGCCTATTAGAGTTCTCTTCAAACAAACCTGTTTTAATTACGCTCCAAAAAAAAACGCCTAATAGCCTTTCAAATAAGAAAATCGCCTTTTATACTTACACTACAAAATCGCTTTTGTAAAGTGCACTAACAAATTGCCGGATACAATTGCGCTGTAAATTTGACTGATGTGATTGCCATATACAATCTTCTTGTTATAGCAGCACTACGTTGAATGATTGAAATATTTTTGGCTCAGCTACAACACATTAGAAAAATGTCCTTGTGACTGAGATCAGAAATGTTTTTCATCCATCTTCTGAAGTTGGTGACATATATATACTGGACATTTAATAGTTTCCTTATTAAAGTTAAAGTTATTTGTTTCTGTGGCCCACGGCTAACGAGGGTTTTATGAGGCTAGCACAACGACCAACCGTCGTGTGGACTCAGAGGCGCCCTTTAGATCCCGAAATTTACCAGGATTCAAACCTGGGACCCCCGGTTTGGGAGCTATGCGCTTTACCACTCAGCCATCGCGCCTCCTATTAAGCAACTCGACTGTGTTAAGCCAATTGACTTCTTTCAACTTTTACTTTATACCAAATGCATAAACCAATACTATAAATTTTCTTTGTTAAACGTAGACTTTACATGTACTGTGTTGAACCTACACTCTTAAGACTAAGACCTCTTTATTGATCTTTATGGAAATTCGTTCTGATTGCAAGGACACTTTTCTCATATAAAAACAACATAACAGAAATATTCCCATCAATAGAACAGACACAACACAAAGAGTTCATTGAGCAACTACACACACACATCTTGATCCTTTACATGTTTCCTGATCAGCGAGTGGCGTTGATATAGTCTGACTGAGTAAGGAACGAACAAGTGTTTGTACTGCTCGGTTCTAGTCTTAATAGATAGAAGTCGCCCACTTCGCGACGACTTGACGATTTTTCTGAGACATTTTTGTTTAAAAAAAAAATCATTTAAATATGTTAGTATGGTGCGTGTGATTTTTGATGTTTTTTTTATATGTTGTCTAAGTGGTAGTGAGTTAAACTGAGTTAAACCTGCGCTCTAAGCCAACTGAATTAAACCTACTCTCTAAATCTACCACATAAAAAAATCACACTTTTAATCTACCGATCTAAACTTGCACTTTAAATCTACCTAGCTAAATCTAGACACTCTCAGACGATTGGTTGTTAATAATACGTATCGGTCACCGTGACCCCGGACTTTCTACCGCACTCTAACACACACACACACACACACACACACACACACACTCATTGATCCAAACAACAATCTCTGCCTTGTTAACAGCCACACACACACACGAGAGAAAATTGTCCTGTATCGATCCTGTAGGACTCACGTGAACACGCTCAGGTATTTATTACCATATAAAACATTCGCCTTGCTTTGTCTTCGAGAATATTTTTTAAAGCATTTGTGTAAGTTTGTGAAAAGGTCTAAAGAAGAAAGGTCAAATCTTTGTGACGATATATCTGTCACAAGGAAGAGCCTAAAGAAACAACCTTGGGTTAAATGTCTCAGATAATCTTGTTGTATACTGATATATTTGATGATATCGTTTGAAAGGTTGATATGGATTACATAAATCTCTCACAGTTCTCTGAAACTTCTAAAAGAAATCTCTAACAGATTCTCTCACATGAATCTTGGAAGGAAATCTCTAACAGATTCTCTCACATAAATCTTGGAAGGAAATCTCTAACAGATTCTCTCACAGAAATCTTGGAAGGAAATCTCTAACAGATTCTCTCACAGAAATCTTGGAAGGAAATCTCTAACAGATTCTCTCACAGATATCTTGGAAGGAAATCTCTGATTCTCTCACAGAAATCTTGGAAGGAATCTCTAACAGATTCTCTCACATAAATCTTGGAAGGAAATCTCTAACAGATTCTCTCACAGAAATCTTGGAAGGAAATCTCTAACAGATTTTCTCACAGAAATCTTGGAAATAAATCTCTAACAGATTCTCTCACAGAAATCTTGGAAAGAAATCTCTAACAGATTCTCTCACAAATCTTGGATGGAAATCTCTAACAGATTCTTTCACAGAAATCTTGGAAGGAAATCTGTAACAGATTCTCTCACAAATCTTGGAAATAAATCTCTAACAGATTCTCTCACAAATGTTGGAAGGAAATCTCTAACAGATTCTCTCACAAATCTTGGAAGGAAATCTCTAACAGATTCTCTCACAGAAATCTTGGAAGCAAATCTCTGATTCTCTCACAGAAATCTTGGAAGGAAATCTCTGATTCTCTCACAGAAATCTTGGAAGGAAATCTCTAACAGATTCTCTCACAGAAATCTTGGAAGGAAATCTCTGATTCTCTCACAGAAATCTTGGAAGGAAATCTCTAACAGATTCTCTCACATAAATCTTGGAAGGAAATCTCTAACAGATTCTCTCACAGAAATCTTGGAAAGAAATCTCTAACAGATTCTCTCACAAATCTTGGAAGGAAATCTCTAACAGATTCTCTCACAAATCTTGGAAGGAAATCTCTAACAGATTCTCTCACAGAAATCTTGGAAGGAAATCTCTAACAGATTCTCTCACAAATCTTGGAAGGAAATCTCTAACAGATTCTCTCACAGAAATCTTGGAAGCAAATCTCTGATTCTCTCACAGAAATCTTGGAAGGAAATCTCTGATTCTCTCACAGAAATCTTGGAAGGAAATCTCTAACAGATTCTCTCACAGAAATCTTGGAAGGAAATCTCTGATTCTCTCACAGAAATCTTGGAAGGAAATCTCTAACAGATTCTCTCACATAAATCTTGGAAGGAAATCTCTAACAGATTCTCTCACAGAAATCTTGGAAAGAAATCTCAAACAGATTCTCTCACAAATCTTGGAAGGAAATCTCTAACAGATTCTCTCACAAATCTTGGAAGGAAATCTCTAACAGATTCTCTCACAAATCTTGGAAGGAAATCTCTAACACATTCTCTCAAGGAAATCTTGGAAGGAAATCTCTAACAGATTCTCTCACAAATCTTGGAAGGAAATCTCTAACAGATTCTCTCACAGAAATCTTGGAAGCAAATCTCTGATTCTCTCACAGAAATCTTGGAAGGAAATCTCTGATTCTCTCACAGAAATCTTGGAAGGAAATCTCTAACAGATTCTCTCACAGAAATCTTGGAAGGAAATCTCTGATTCTCTCACAGAAATCTTGGAAGGAAATCTCTAACAGATTCTCTCACATAAATCTTGGAAGGAAATCTCTAACAGATTCTCTCACAGAAATCTTGGAAAGAAATCTCTGATTCTCTCACAGAAATCTTGGAAGGAAATCTCTAACAGATTCTCTCACAGAAATCTTGGAAGGAAATCTCTGATTCTCTCACAGAAATCTTGGAAGGAAATCTCTAACAGATTCTCTCACAGAAATCTTGGTAGGAAATCTCTAACAGATTCTCTCACACATCTTGGAAGGAAATCTTTAACAGATTCTCTCACAGAAATCTTGGAAGGAAATCTTTACAGATTCTCTCACAGAAATCTTGAAAGGAAATCTCTAACAGATTCTCTCACAGAAATCTTGGAAGGAAATCTCTAACAGATTTTCTCACAGAAATCTTGGAAATAAATCTCTAACAGATTCTCTCACAGAAATCTTGGAAAGAAATCTCAAACAGATTCTCTCACAAATCTTGGATGGAAATCTCTAACAGATTCTCTCACAGAAATCTTGGAAGGAAATCTGTAACAGATTCTCTCACAAATCTTGGAAATAAATCTCTAACAGATTCTCTCACAAATGTTGGAAAGAAATCTCTAACAGATTCTCTCACAAATCTTGGAAGGAAATCTCTAACAGATTCTCTCACAAATCTTGGAAGGACATCTCTAACAGATTATCTCACAAATCTTGGAAGGAAATCTCTAACAGATTCTCTCAAGGAAATCGTGGAAGGAAATCTCTAACAGATTCTCTCACAAATCTTGGAAGGAAATCTCTAACAGATTCTCTCACAGAAATCTTGGAAGGAAATCTTTCAGGTCTTCGAGTAGAATTGTTTACTAAAACGTGTTTATAGTAACTTTCACAGTATTCTTTTAAAAACTTTTTTTTACGAAACCTACCTTAGAACCTCTGTCATAACTTTCTCTCAGAACATCTCACTCAGAACGTATCTCTCAGAAACTCTCTCGCAGAACCTCTCTCACAGAACCTCTCTCACAGAACCTCTCTCACAGAACCTCTCTCACAGAATCTCTCTCACAGAACGTATCTCTGAGAACCTCTCTCACAGAACCTCTCTCACAGAACCTCTCTCACAGAACCTCTTTCACAGAACGTATCTCTCAGAACTTCTCTCACAGAACCTCTCTCACAAAACCTCTCTCACAGAACCTCTTTCACAGAGCATATCCCTCAGAAACTCTCACATAACTTCTTAAAGCTACTCCCTGTAATTGGATCAGAGCACTCTAACGACAGCAATAAGACAAGAGACACAAACAATAATTAGAACTTGAGCAGACAATATCTCCTTGTAATTAATACAAACGGGGGGAAAAGTAAAACTGTATAATGAGTATCGATCTGCCAGTAACTCTATCACATTTCATAAAGAAATCTTAAAGCTTTGTTGTTAGACTACATTGAAGTCTTTTCATCATTTCTATTGTGAAGCAGATTAAAAACAAAAAAATCAAATCAAAGAAATCTATTGTTCCAGTTATACCAAATCATTAGATTCTACCAGTTTATAAAGATGAGCCTAAAAAATAACCCTGGGTTAAAGATTAAAGGTAATCTTGTTGTATAGTGATGTAATTGTTAAGATTGTTTACAAGAAGGACATGGATTGTATTGGAGATTTTCACAATTATTTGATAATAAGCAAAGTAAAGAAACAAAAATTGAAAGATCAATGCTGATTAATACAAATTACTTCGTGCTACAAGCAGGGCCGGACTTAGTAAATTGGAGACCCTGGCCGAAATTAATAGGGTGGCCCCAAATGGAAAAAAATAAAATAAGGCCAAAAAAATATGCAAAGAATTAAAAACCTTCCTTGTATCTGTTTCTAATTCAACAAATAAGTAAAATTGGTGTATACCACACAGGCTAACAACCGCTGCAAAATTAAGAAATAACGTTTCGATTATTCACCAGAAGGAAGAAATAATAGTTTTTTTTATTTGTAGTCTAACAAGTAGATCTTAACATTTGTGAATAAGCCTTGAATTATAATAGAGACTTTGAGCTCGGCTAGTAGACTCTAGAGACATAGAGTTCTGAAACGTGCGAGATTTGCTCCAAGTTTCGCAATTTTTTCTCTAGTTAATTTTTCTTTGTGTCCTGTGCGAGACCCCCACAGAATAGAGTACTAGGGCGGCTGCCTTGTTTACCTATGGCTATGGCCGGCCCTTCTCGAAACGAAAGGGCGTAGAAATTTTATTTCACAGTGGCAAAAATTGCTCATAAACTATTATAATCCTTTTCAAATACATTGCATACCAACAGTTTCTGCTGTATACCAATTTCACTAATCAGCTCTCTGGTACATACATGTGACGCGGAAACGAGATATTGGTATCCACAGCCCACAGGTTGCGACGCTACAAGCCAGTGTTAAGGCCTCCTATAACAAATGCTATCAGTCCAATTAACCATTGGGTAGTTGGTTTTTCAAAGACTGTGCTGCTTTAACCTTTGTATTTCCCATACCAATATATAATATAAAAATACTTTTTTAAAAAAAAGCTTATCAAAGGGGGCGAAACTCTAAATTTACAATTATATCTATCAATAATGTATTTTCCTTTTTCGATAAAGAAGAAATAATTAAATACCAATAATTCATTTACTAATTATTTAATTTTTTAATTGACTTATATATTATTAGGAACAATAAATAATTGTTAAGTTGATCCGAGATAGAGTGAGGAAGAAAAAAAAAACGTGTACAATTATCTAAAGGAACAAAACCCAACATATTTAGCCATATGTTATACTAAAGGATTAATTTTCCTTGTTGGTGTCATACAAAATAATTAACTGCCAGTAATTAATTGACTAAATGGTTACTTTTTTAAAATTGATTTACGTCTTGTCTATGTCAATAAATAATTGCAGCAAAATTTCAACTTCATCCTTGACTGGGTGTGGGGGAAATAAAGTTTTCAAACGTTTTACCAGACAAGCAGAGTCTTAGTATTAGTCTTGAAAAAATGGAAAGTCATTATTTTACAAATATCACAACAGCTAATTTTAACTTGGTGTCAAATGTGGTGTTTCCATATATTCTCATTCTGGCCAACATCTTTCGTACCTGCCCTCATAATATGCAGTGTTTCATAAGGCATCACACACAAAAAAAAAACCCCACTATTTCTGATATTGAAAGCCAAGAAAATGCATATTCTGAGGTATCTACAGTGCATTTTCCTGCTATTAAAAAGTTTTATTTCAAAAACCTAATGTGCTATTCTTACTGACTTACACCCTCCCACGCCATTCGGCGCATTTGCCGTCAAGTGGTTTCACAAAAATCTGTCACTGGTAATGTCTGAAGCCTCTTCCCACCTGCTCTGAGGACCTCCATGAATGTGTGGCGCCAAGTTGTACTAGGATGTCATCGCAACTCTTCTTATGCCTACTTCATTTTGTCGAAGAACATGTCCCGCAAACCTCATGCGACGCTCTGTCACAATCTTACTAAGGGGTCGACTCCCAGTTTGGCATAGGATTTCCGTAATTTACACCCGATCTCTATAACTGACTTCTAAAATCTGTTTTAGCCCTCTTTGTTGAGCCACAATTAGTGTTTTTCAATTTCGGCAGATGACTATTCACTGCACTTTAGTAATTGAGCCCCGCCACTGGTAGAAATGTGTAACCTCTCTTGAATTAAAAGACTGTAGTTTGCTTTAGATTTTATATCGAAAAAAAGTGAAGTTTTATCGTCAAAATCATCTGTTGGGGATTTTAAACTAAAAAATCTCTGGAGTTATGTTGTTGTTTTTTTAAATTCAAAACTCCATTTAGCTACGGACATAGAATATAGTAACTGTACTTTGCTTTAAAATAATATTGAAGATAAAGGTTTTCCACCTCAAAACGCTCTGTAGAGGGGATTTTAAACTCAAAACCATCTGGAGGGGTTTTAAACTTTTAAAAAGGCCATCTGTAGGAGAGGGATTTAAACTCAAAACCCCCAATCGTCTTGGCTACGCTCAAATAATTTTAGTGTTTAATTTGCTATTTTTATATTAAAGAGGTATTTTTTAGCATCAAACCCTTCTGAAGGGAGGTTTAAACTCAAAACTCCTTTTAGCAACGCTTATAGCATTTTGAGTGCGTAATTTGTTTTTTTTCTTACATTGAAGATGTATTTTTTAGCTTCAAACCCCACTTGCGGGGGGTTTAAACTCAAAACCCCTTTGGCTACGCTCTTAGATTTCTGAGTGTGTAATTTTCTTTTTTTATATTGAAGAGGTATTTTTAGCTTCAAACTCCACTGGAGGGGAGTTTAAACTAGAAACCCCTTTGAATACACTCATAACATGTTGAGTGTATAATTTGCTTTGTTTTTAAAGAGGTATTTTTACCTTTAAACCCGGCTGAAGGGGGGTTTAAACTCAAAACTACGTCAAAATCCATTTAGCTACGCTCATAACATTTTGAGTGCTTAATTTGCGTTTTTTTTTTATACCGGGTATTGAAGACGTATTTTTTAGCTTCAAATCCTACTGAAGAAGGGGTGGGGGTTAACTCAAAACCCCTTAGGCTACGCTCATAGAATTTTGAATGTCTAATTTTCTTTTTTTATATTGAAGAGGCGTTTATCGTAAATTTTGGAGGGGGTTTAAAAATTAAAATCTTCCTTAACTTTGCTCGTGAAATTTGTAAGTTTGTAGTTTGCATTTTTTTGTTTTGTGTTATAGAAGAGTGGAATTTAACTGCGAAAACCCCTGGTAGGGGGTTTTAATCTCAAACCGCCCTTGTATGGGGGTTTTAAACTCAAAACTTCCTTTGCTGTACTAGGGCAAGAGATAGTTTAGTCTTAAAATCTTACCTAAAATTAACAAAATCAAAGCAAAAAATCAGTCATTAAATTCCGACCCCCCCCCGGGGGGGGGGATCTCATTCGGGGGGGGGGGGGGGGGGTTTGGCTACGCCCATGTAGGTTATATTACATCTCGTTGTGTAACAGTGAAACTATAGACTACTCTCTATGATACAGCACCATATAAGTACAGAATTTAGTTATGGACTCACGAAAGTATTCTCCATTATGTTAACAGGACAATATGAAATGAGGACCTAGTGTTGTTTGCTAAGCTCTTAGTGTGGACACAAGTTTGAAGTTCTGTAGAGGTGATTGCATTATAAAAGCGAAAAACAAAATGTCTTAGTGTAGCACTACACTGTCAAGTCTGTATACAGAATTCATAAAATAGCTATCCCGACAAGATCAACACGTCTAATCTTTCGCCTCAGGACCGGTAACAACAGATTGAGACAACATATGTACCGGAAGCTCAAACTTGGAGCCAGTGAAATCTGCCAAGGTGGATTTTCACCATAGAATGCTGATCATGTCCTTCAAAACTGCTCTCTTTACCAAGAGGCCCGAATAAGACACTGGCCCCCAAAACACTCAAATAGAAAGAAAACTATATGTAGATCTACCCGATTTGGAAACAACTGCTCAGTTCATCTCATATATTTGTCTATATCTGAACGCTCCAACATTACAATGTGGACAATGGAGAAGAATTCATATAATGTAAAGGGTATCACATCACTCCGTGGGTCCCTTTTATAGGAAAATAGAATAAAATCCTGTGTTGGTCAGTTCTGAGTGGTCCCTCCGACTCCCACTGGCCCAAATACACATATGGCCAGATCACACTTCGCCGAATAAATCTAGTATATCTCGATAGTTTTTAATTTTGTAGTTGAAATTAAGATTTTTATTTCATTATTTCAGACATAGGCTAACATAAAAGGTTTTTATATTATTGTTTATTACTATCTCGCAACTACCATGTGTTTTTAGACATTTATAATACTAACCTCTGTATTTTAAGGGGAAAAAAGTTGGCGTACATCGATTTTGAAAGCACGTTTGTTTTTGTGTATACCAGTGTTTCCCGAACTGTATTCCGCGGAACCCTAGTGTTGCGCGAGGCCTGAATAAGTGTACTCAGTTTGGGAAAAACTGGTATATACAAATATTGCCGTGTGTTTGTTTGTACCTTTATGCCCTGGCTGTAAATGTCACGTGACTGTGACATTTAACCGGTAAGAGGTCACAATCATGTCAATGACAACATTCCCAATAGTTAAGGATTGCAGTTGAGAGACGTAAACAGTAAACCGCTTGGCTACCTAAATGAAATGGGGCTCCACCTCAGATCTTGATCGTGACAAGGAAACTCTTTTTACAACTCACTCTGTCTGTCTGTCTGTCTGTCTGGTACAAATGTTGAACACGTTATTTCTCCAACTTCTCATTATGGGATCAAATTGAAACTTTGCACAATTGTTCATTGTTCCTAACAAAACATGAATCAATAAAAAAAATTAACCAATTAGTTAATTAGTTGATTAATTTAGTTTTTTAGCGAAATAGGAAATAAATCTTACAGTGTTGAGAGATGTGGCTATAAATGTAGAATTATTATCCTTAGTTCAGTTTTTTTTTTTATTTTGCTTCTGAATTGAGTATAGTTCAGAGTGAGTCTTCCATCGACTTTTGACTCTTACCAACTGTAACCAAAAATTTTACTTTTTTTATGTGCCAATTAAGGTTGGTCTCGTTGAATTGAAGGGCTCGCCATGTATCTGGCATTGGAAGTCCTTTGGGATTTAGTCTCTCCCCCATTCCCCCCCCCCCCACATAACAAAAACTCATACATGTTCACAAAGTATCCAAATGAAACTGGGCATGTTAAATTAGCATGTAGATGAACTATTTAAGTATTAAAAGGGTTATAGCAGGTGGGGCTTCTACGTTGTAAAGATTCTGGAATAGTTACTAGTGACACTAGCACTCAAGCGTGACAGTTTGAATCAAATTCCTATTTAGCTTGTTGGTTTTTTTTTTTTTTTAATGAAAAATATTTAAATCGGTCAAGGTAATGGAAATAACCAGATAAAAAAAATATCGTAACTATTTTTAGATTTATTAGATGTGACCTAAACATGTTGGAAATTATGTCATACGCCCAAAAGTCAGATCGGCTTGCTTGTGGATAATACGACCAAACATCTTCCTTTTTTATTAGCAACTAGTAGCGCGTGCTATAGCATTACTGTAGTCTTCCTTGTGTAACTTAATAATTTCATTTTTAAGAAAGTTATAATGTTTTGATAGTGGTTTTAAATGTCTATCAAGCGTGGCCGAGAGGCTAAGTACGCTTGAACTTGACTTGGCTTGGCTACCTATGAAGGGGGCTCGACACCCGACTCGGACAGAGTTGTGTTTACTGAGCGCCCAAAGGCAGCACGGAAAACCTTCTCCTCGGAATCGTGGGAACGACTAGGATAAGGAACACAGAGTGTGACGGTATTTATATCTGAGTGATAGACGTGACGATGTCTTGATGTTACAATATGAGAATGTGTTGATCAGACAATGCGTTTCTGATGTTATAATTTAGTCTAGGTTTCTCCTTTTCAACAATTACTGAACACTCAAGCAATATCGTGATGCCGGAGATTCAAATGTAAGCTATTAATTCAAAACAACTTAGTTTCTTCCACAATAAATACAAAGTTTTCATTGGGAACTATTGATATACTACACACTGTATACAAATAATTCAATAAAAATTTTTTTTAGCTTTTATATTGTGCTACTTTCATGCTTATTGTATGCTCAGAGCGCTTTGGTCCAATCTCATTTGTGGATCAGTGAGGGGAGGAGGATATCTGGTAGAAGGTTTTCCGTGCTGCCTATAGGCGCTCAACTAACAAAATTCTTCTCGAGTCGGGTGTCGAACCTCAAGCCCCTTTTATAGGTAGCCAAACCAAGCCAAGTTCAAGCGTACTCAGCCTCTCGACCACAAACAAATTAAGCTCCCATCTGAATATCTCCGACCTTAAAATGCTTCTACCATTTACGTCATTTTGAATGGGCAAACAGACTCGCTCCTATTATGGTCTGGAATTAACTTGCCGCCGTGATGCAAATATTCAACCAATGAATGATTTAATAATGAACGTGCACGTTCCTGTTCCCTGAAACTTTTTCAACAACATAACCTTGACCTTGCACTACTGGCGCTGCAGAAATCTAAAACGACACTCTCACTTGCTTTGATAATACGGTCAAAATTCATCAATTGCAACTATTGTTGTTTTGCAAGCAAGCCCACAAATTGATTTTTAATAAAACATATGAAGCCTTTGTATTCTAAACATGCACCATTTTTAAAACAAGTTCTTCACTTTTTTATAGCTTTTACACAGTATTTGTGATTATGGACACTAACAGTACAAACATATTAAGGCTCTCTAGTAAAAGCTTTTACACGTAAATTCTCTCACACCAATTCTCGGATTGAAAATTAACGAAATTATTTCTTTTATTTACCAACATAAGTTTCAATTTTTTTAAAAGTTAATTAACTATTGGTAATTTATTATTTTGTTTGGTATCAAACAAAGGGAAAAATTGTACTTAACAGAAGTGGTGGTATACATTTGAATTAGTCCCCTTCAGATGGATTGAAACCTGAGTGAAATCTTTTTTATCCTTTCAAACGCAATCTCAGTAACATTCTAACAGATACCCTTTTATTCCCCGCCTCCACCCCACCCCTTCTCCAACTGGTCCAGGCAAGCGATAGGATCATGGTGCATAGAGAATTTAAGAGAAAGCTAAAGCATGAAATTGTGGTAAAAATATTTCTAATCGCAAAGATTAATTGTTGTTAGTGACCCAGGGGCGTAACTAGAGATTTGGGGGCCCGGGGGGATTGACCTCTTTGGGGGCCCCTTGCATTTTGACATTCGACATATGACATGAGATAATGTACGCAAAAATATATAAGCCCCAAATCAAATTGGTTTAGTATATCAGTAAACTTAACAAAAAATAATCATCAAGACTCTTTTAATGAATAATACCGTTGTTTATTAGTTAAATAAAGCACAAATGACAAATCTAAATTGATATCGCTTCACGTCGTGCATTCTGTGCAGCAAAGACATCTATAACATCAACTAAATCGATACTTTCTAGTATTTGTGACTTCACTGACATTAAAAACATGATAAGCCTTTCTTGCGTCATTGTGCTCCTGAGATACTTTTTGATGAGCTTGAGCTTTGAGAATGATCTCTCACATGACGTAATGGAAGTGGCCTGAGTTAGCGGTATTCGGAGGAGGTTGCAAAGTCTGAGCAATCGTAATTCCCATATGAAGCCTGTTTCCTCAATATGTCTATTGGTGATTGTATTACTGGTTTGTTGATGAAAAGTGCTCGTGCATCAATGACATTGAAAAAGCGATTTGACATTTATTTCATCATACAAACAGGAAAAACACAGTTTGTCACAAGCGCGTCTTCATCTAACAGGTGTCTTGGTTCAAGAAGAAACCCAAAGGTGTCCATTTTCTTTCCAGCCTTTGGAATTTGCCCTTCATCTCCATATGAAATCTGTCCAGCACTTCTGTCGCAACACGTTTGAATTGCAGTTGTATTGACAGTCCTACAATAGAACTCAACTTCCCATCAAGTCTTTTCTTTCATATGGTTGTTTTGATTACAGGGAATCCATAGTATTCACTACCTTCTTTTGCTTTTTCGATGGATTGGGTTTTTGTCAGTTTCTCATCATTTTGCAGAAAGCATGAAAGGGTACTAATTTCTTTAGCAGATTCCCGTATATGCAGTCCAGACTTCTGTAGTTTCTTCCGAACTATATTAATTGGGCACAGAAGCTTTGACCAGAATTCCAGATAGGCAAAAAATTCTTAATTTTCCACTGCATGAAGAAGATTCTGTGCTAATATTATATTATTACGTCATTGTTGGTTGTTTATGTTTTGTGCGAAAGCAAAAGGATTCAGAGTATACAAAAGTGGGAAAGATCCATATCTCGTTATGCTCGAGTGAACTGCCGTATTCGCCATCACAACTGCTGACGAGTAGAAGACTCAGGGAATCATTCCAACTGATCACAAACTATTGAAACCATTGGTAGCTGAAAATGCAGAGACATTACTCAACGAACGACAGATGAAAAGCTAAGTGAAATACGATGCAAAAGCAAGACTACCTAAAGATTATTCTGTCGGAGAGTTCTTTTTTTTGAATAAGAGTTTCGATGAAGACATCTCTGGGTACTATGATATCGATGGAGACAATGAACTGCAAACTGTTGCAACAAACGAAACAGACAGTTATAGACCAACGTCTAGAGAACTTGTTCAGTCAAGACAACCAGAAGTGTACGAATTGTTAAAGTTCCTAGTAGACAGTGCCTGTCGCAGTGGGCGCCGCGCTTTCATAGGCCCCGCGCTAATTCCAAGTGTAAATTATTAAATTAAACAATTATAACGTATATAAAATAACAGGGTTTTTCGCGACTTCCTGATTTTTCAGGGCCTCCAGGAAATCTCATGAAAAGGTAAAATATACGATAAAGTCCTGAACTTTTTTTGAATTTATTCAAATCTCCTGAAGAATAGACGAAATTGACATTTTGGGGTGCCAATAAATAAAAATTGGCATTGCGAGCTTTCGATTGATAAAAATTTATTGCAAAGACGAAAGTAGGCCTATTTTCTAATTCAAAAAAAATAATTTTGACATTATGCTAATCCTTAACCAGACTAGGCCCCGCGCGATCCGTTTCGCATAGGGCCTCGCAAATGCTAGGGCCGGCCCTGCAAGTAGATATCACTATTAAGAACTTTAAAAGGAAGGGTGTGATAATAACTTCAATAGGAAGGATGTATTAATATTATATGATATTACGTCATTATTTTTTATGTTTTGTGCGAAAGCAAAAGGAGTAGATCATTAGATGTAAATAAAAAGAGAGAGTTTCCATTGGATTGAGTAACTCGAGTGTGAAGTTTAATTCTGAAATTATAGACGCCAAACCCGAATAATGGACAATTTTAGCATTGTTAAGAATAACTTTTAGTTATACTCGATTCTGTAAATTTTGCTTCAAGGTTAATAAGTGTAGCCATAAAATACTCGCCATTTAGATCTATTATTAGTAAAGGTAACAAGATACCTGGAATTCGCTGTATATCATGCAGTTTTATTTGTGGCAACAAAGTTTGTAATGAACGAAAGATAATATTTTCAAAAATTGATCTCTGCGGCAAAAATATTTTTAAAATATCTAGGTTTAGTCTTTGTGATAAATTTAATCCATAAATGTTGATAAAAAAAGACACCCGTTGACACTATTTGTCAATCAAATATATTAATTTATGCATTTAAAATAAATTTCGGACACCCATTTGGGGGCCCCCCCTAGGTGGGGGCCCGGGGGGATTTTAAAATTCTCCCCCCCCCATCCCCCCCCCTTAGTTACGCCACTGTGTTAGTCTATATCTATTACAAACTTGGGTACATGACTGATCCAAAAATATCAATATGAGTAAAAGAATAATTTCATATATATATATATATATTTTTATATGTATATGGGAAGCTTGGTCGAGAGGCTAAGTGCGCTTGAACTTGGCTACCTATGAAGGGGGCCCAAGTTCGATACCCTACCCGGGCAGAGTAGTGCTTACAGAGAAAAACCTTCTCCTAGATACCCCCCCCCCAACTGAGATTGGACCTGAGCATGCCATAAGCATGAAAGTAGCGCATAAGTAGCCATAGGTGTGTGTGCGTTGTGTGTATTTGAACGTGAGGTGAATGTAAAACAACATTGACGTCCTAATACTTGCAGTTATTGAAATAAATAAATAAATATATATATATATATATATATGTAAGAAATATTCATATACATGTTCTATTCAAATTCAATTTTGAGCGCTGATCACAAGGGCCGCCCAGAAGTTTCCTTGTGAAGCATAATCTCTTAATTGACCTATTTCATAAAAATCAGACTTTTAGATTTAATATCAGTATACAGCCTGCTATAAATCTTTACAATAACAGGAGTGTAAAACACTGTAGAGCCATAGTTACTAGGAAGATAGTTGAATCGAATATACCTGGAATACGGGCTCCACACATAGGGCTCATGGTAATAATATAATATCTATATATCTATAATCTCTGTGTATGTATTGACAACCATTGTGCCTACCTTAACGACTATCTTGATGGCAAATATTATGTAGCTGTTTAAACACAACACAAAAAAGGGGGTGCGTGTTAATCCCCTGTTATAAAGGAATTTTTTTTTTTTTTTGGGGGGGGGGGGGGGGGCGAGGGGGGGGTAGATTGTAGATCGATTCGGGAAATGGTTTAGTTTCCAGTAAAACCTTGTTCCAGAACTGAATTCCTTTTTTAATGATTACGTCCTTCGCGTGTTCCTAGGTTAATATAGTCACGCATGTTAACCAACAGGGCCACACTTAGGCCACTGCAACTTATGCACCCTGAGTGGGCCCCGCACTTTCATAGGCCCTGCACGAATTCTAGGTGTAAATTATTAAATTAAACCAATGTATCTTATTATTAAAGGGTTCCTGGAATTCTCCTGAAATTATAAACTATAAGAAAAAAGTCATGAAAATGTACAGAAATTATTAAAATATTCTGAAAACTGATGCAAATCTTCTTAAAAACAGACAAATAGTCATTTTTGGTGTGTCATTATGGACAACGTCAATCCTACTCGCAATTAAAAATATAAACGGCATTGTCAGCATTCTTTTAGTAAAAATAAGGCGAATTTTAACCAAAACAAGAAGTTCAAACTCTTAATTTTCTTTAATAGTTACTGGCATAAAAATATAGATCTAAATCTACATTGGCCTCTTATAAAAAAACAAAACAAAAGCGATATTTTGCTAGTCGATAGTAAATCTGAAAGGCAGATCTGAGTGTTTATCGGCTTTTTGTTGGAAAGCTACTATCTACTGTAGATGGCTCGTAAAGTTAATTTGACAGTGATTTTGTACTTAGTAAAGTATGAATGCAATGAAAAGACGATTTCTTTTTCTAATACAAAATCTTAATTTTGACTTATTATCCTTATTACAACCCAAAATGGGCCCCGCGCAATCCGTTTCGGATTGGGTCCAGCGGTATATAGGACCGGCCCTGTTAACCAATGACTTAAATTCTGCCAAGTAGTTGGTTTTCCTGGCTGGCTCAGGCAACCCATTCCATGCACTAATAGCACTAGGTAAGAAGGAGCATTTGTACAACTTTGTCCTAGCATATGGAACGAGGAATGTGCCTTTATTTTTGTGTCTTTCTGAGTATTTTATTAAATTTTGTTTTTGTATTTGAAGATTATGGTTTTAGTGTTTTATGTATAATTGCTACTTTACTTTTAAGTCTTCCACCCTGAAGGCTTTCTAAATTTACTGATTTTACTAAAGTCAAATGTGATGACTCGTTTGTTGTGAACCTTACTGTTCTATATTGTGTCTGTTCCAGTTTCTTAATGTTTTACTGAGTTGAGGGGTCCCAGTGCGAATTCATGCCTCAAGCCTTCTTAGGCTTCTCAAGCCAACACTGTAACCACTCTGTTAGTGAAGAGCTCATGAACATGGAAGATTGTAAAGGTATCTCTTGTTTCTATAGTCTCGACCTATTTTTTTCAGGTTTGTGTTCATTGTGACGACCTATAAAGGGGACTTACTCATCTTATACCACCACTTCAGTCAAGTACAATATATTTCCTTTGTTCGAGATACCAAACAAAATAATTTATTAAATAATTGATTAATTTTTAAAAATTAATTAATTTTTTTTTATTAATTTTAATTGTTTTTTACCTGACAGAAAGACAGATTGAGTTGATATAAGCTTTGTAAATAATGGGGAAAGAATAAACAATGGCAGACAGACGAAAGCAAGAAAAAACGAAGAAAGGAAATAACCCCCCCCCCCCCCCCCCATCAGACTATCAAGAGTAGAAGTTTTCAATGGTTAGAACAAAGAAAGGTGAGCTCGATCAAAAGAGCACTTGAAAAAAATAAATAATACAAATCTTGAAAATAATACTAAAAAGAGGGACAAAATACTTGTTATACCCCATGGGCCGCCACATTGTTATACCCCATGGGCCGCCACATTGTTATACCCCATGGGCCGCCACTAGTAAAGCGATATAACAAGGCCCCATTGTTCGATACCGTATCAAACTGTTGATCAATCGTCTCTTTGTTTCTATCGCGGACGATATAGAATTGATTAGCGCCACCTGCCGGGTTTTGTTGGCATTGTTACTATTGTCCAACAGTGAACAGAAGGCATTTCTTTCGGCCATCAAGTCCCGAAGGTGAAAACGTACAGCCTAAAGAAACATTCGAGTGTCTAATTAGAGGGCTGATACTAAATCACAAACGAATAAACGGCTGAAGATACTATAATATAATAAGTTAGTTAGAATTCAACAACACTATGCAGTGACCCTGACTAGGACACTCAACCCTGAGAACCTTGTGGGTAGCCAGGGGCGTAGCTAGGGATATGCCATCAATTGGGGGGCCCGTGAGGGGGGGGGGACTTTACTTCTTTGGGGGCCTCTGCATTTTGAAACTCGACATCATGATATGAGATAATGAAGTAATATTTAGTATTTAAAGTAAAAAAAGATTCCAACACTCATTTAGGGGCCCCCCTCAAGTAGGGGCCAGGGGGATTTTTGAATTCTCCCCCCCCCCCACCCTAGCTATGCAAAAGCTTATCTTAGCTTATATATTACAGACGTTACTTCAACAAAGAAGATAATTACGTCCTACGCCTATGCACTCAAAATCTTTGAAATTAGAAAAGTCATAGTCAGATTCCTTGAAATAGTGAAGTGATAGGGGGGGGGGCAAGCTTTCTATCATGGAACAGCAGGGCAGGCCTTAGGCCATTGTTTGTAAAATGTTTTGTTTGTAAAATGTTTTACATGTTTCGGATGTTCCTTCAGAGTTGAAGATAGTTTACTTCCTAGTCCAAACCTCCCGCAGGACGACGGGGGATGGGAGCGGGCAGGGTTTGAACCCTCGACCGTCGATAAATCCGAACGACAGCCCAGCGCGCAAACCGCACGACCAGGCAGCCATCCTATGCGGTCGCATTAGGCACCGCACTTGCATACTTCCTAGTCCAAACCTCCCGCATGACGACTGGGGATGAGAGCGGGCAGGGTTTGAACCCTCGAACGTCGATAAATCCGAACGACAGTCCAGCGCGCAAACCGCACGACCAGGCAGCAACCTATGCGGTCGCATTAGGCACCGCACTTGCATATGTCCTGCGCTATTTCTAATTATTAAATTAAACAATGATAACATACATAATAACAGGTATTCCGCGGCCTACTGATTTTCTAGGCCTCTAGAAAATCTTAAATTGCAAAATATACGAAAAAGTTCTGGAAATTTCTTAAAATTATTAAAATCTCCTGAAAACTCATTAAAATCTCCTAAAAATTCATTAAAATCTCCTGAAAACTCATTAAAATCTCCTAAAAACTCATTAAAATCTCCTGCAAAATAGACAAAATTGTCATTTCGGGATGCCAGTTATTAAGAACGGCATTGACAGCTTTCATTTACTAAATAATTATTGCAATGACGAATGTATTTTCTAATACAAAATCTTTATTTTGACATCATGCTAATCCCTACCCAGGGTGAGCCCCACGCAAACCGTTTCTCACAGGGACGCACAATTGTGGAAGTCTATATTATTTTACATATTCCCATTATTCCATTAGTTTCGAATAACACAATGCTAACTGTAGCTAATAATTCATTGATGAATACTTTAGTGTGAGCAGGATTACGTCGGTCGAGAACATTTATTGATTTTAGCTCATGTAATTCAATTCTTTTATTACCAAGCTTATATCAACTCACAATGTCCTTTCTGTCAGTCTGATCAACATCTTGTGCTATATCAACTCACAATGTCGTTCTGTCAGTCTGATCAATATCTTGTGCTATATCAACTCAGAATGTCTTTCTGTTAGTCTGATCAACATCTTGTGCTATATCAACTCACAATGTTGTTCTGTTAGTCTGATCCACGTCTTGCACTATATCAACTCACAATGTCGTTCTGTTAGTCTGATCAACATCTTGTACTAAATCAACTCACAATGTCGTTCTGTTAGTCTGATCAACATCTTGTACTAGATCAACTCACAATGTCGTTCTGTTAGTCTGATCAACATCTTGTACTATATCAACTCACAATATCGTTCTGTCAGTCTGATCAACATCTTGTACTATATCAACTCACAATGTCGTTCTGTCAGTCTGATCAACATCTTGTACTAGATCAACTCACAATGTCGTTCTGTCAGTCTGATCCACATATTGTACTATATCAACTCACAATGTCGTTCTGTTAGTCTGATCCACATCTTGTACTATATCAACTCACAATGTCGTTCTGTTAGTCTGATCCACATCTTGTACTATATCAACTCACAATGTCGTTCTGTTAGTCTGATGAACATCTTGTACTATATCAACTCACAATGTCGTTCTGTTAGTCTGATGAACATCTTGTACTAGATCAACTCACAATGTCGTTCTGTTAGTCTGATCAACATCTTGTGCTATATCAACTCACAATGTCGTTCTGTTGGTCTGATCAACATCTTGAACTATATCAACTCACAATGTCGTTCTGTTAGTCTGATCAACATCTTGTACTATATCAAGTCACAATGTCGTTCTGTTAGTCTGATGAACATCTTGTACTATATCAACTCACAATGTCGTTCTGTTAGTCTGATGAACATCTTGTACTAGATCAACTCACAATGTCGTTCTGTTAGTCTGATCAACATCTTGTGCTATATCAACTCACAATGTCGTTCTGTTGGTCTGATCAACATCTTGAACTATATCAACTCACAATGTCGTTCTGTTAGTCTGATCAACATCTTGTACTATATCAAGTCACAATGTCGTTCTGTTAGTCTGATGAACATCTTGTACTATATCAACTCACAATGTCGTTCTGTTAGTCTGATCCACATCTTGTGGTATATCAACTCACAATGTCGTTCTGTTAGTCTGATCCACATCTTGTACTATATCAACTCACAATGTCGTTCTGTTAGTCTGATCCACATCTTGTACTAGATCAACTCACAATGTCGTTCTGTTAGTCTGATCAACATCTTGTACTATATCAACTCACAATGTCGTTCTGTAAGTCTGATGAGCATCTTGTACTATATCAACTCACAATGTCGTTCTGTTAGTCTGATGAACATCTTGTACTATATCAACTCACAATGTCGTTCTGTTAGTCTGATCAACATCTTGTACTATATCAACTCACAATGTCGTTCTGTTAGTCTGATCAACATCTTGTACTATATCAACTCACAATGTCGTTCTGTTAGTCTGATGAACATCTTGTACTATATCAACTCACAAAGTCGTTCTGTTAGTCTGATCAACATCTTGTACTATATCAACTTACAATGTCGTTCTGTTAGTCTGATCAACATCTTGTGCTATATCAACTCACAATGTCGTTCTGTTAGTCTGATCAACATCTTGTGCTATATCAATTCACAATGTCGTTCTGTAAGTCTGATCAACATCTTGTACTAAATTAACTCACAATGTCGTTCTGTTAGTCTGATCAACATCTTGTACTATATCAACTCACAATGTCGTTCTGTCAGTCTGATCAACATCTTGTACTATATCAACTCACAATGTCGTTCTGTTAGTCTGATCAACATCTTGTACTAGATCAACTCACAATGTCGTTCTGTTAGTCTGATCAACATCTTGTGCTATATCAACTCACAATGTCGTTCTGTTAGTCTGATCAACATCTTGTGCTATATCAACTCACAATGTCGTTCTGTTAGTCTGATCAACATCTTGTGCTATATCAACTCACAGTTTCGTTCTGTCAGTCTGATCCACATCTTGTACACGTCATTACTTCCACTTGTCAGCCTCGGATGAAGTTGAACCTTTACATTGGCGATGACAACGAGGATGATTCATTTTGTTTTACATGGACACTCGTCAGGGCTAATGTAGAGAATTACGTCAGTACCTAACAATAGACTAACAAATTCTTCTATTTTTTAAAGTACTTGATTAGCTCAGTGGCTAAACACGTCCTTCATTGAAAGTTGGGGTTTGAGTTGGCATTCAGACTGTGTAAACGTTTGTATTATTACAAAGCTCACTCTGTCTGTCTATATGTCTGTCTGGTACAATGTTTGTACACGTTATTTCTCCCACACCCAATCTCGGATCAAGATGAAATTTCGCACAATTATTTCTTGTACCTGACAAAACAAGAATCAATTTGAAAAATCAACAAATCGACTTTAATTTTCCTATGAAAACTATGAAAACATAGAATATTAAATGATTAACAGTTAGTGTTTAACTGTTTACATATGCACTATATATAAGAAACTCCAAAATATTAGGTAAGAATTTTTCTTCAGGTAAAGGATTAAGAAAGAGAAGGGGATGACATTTTTAAATTTTCCACACATGTAGCCACAGCATTCGCGGCGGCCTTGTCAATCACAGTATATTATTCAAGAATTCGTATCTTATAAATTACAGACGTTTCTTCAAAGAATACGTCCTACGTTCTACACGTATCGGTGTGTCAATGTAATCCTTCAGGTAAAAGACTGATAAGTCATCGATCGACACTACCGATTTGATTTTTTAAAAAGTGCAGATATTGAGAGCATTGACTATATTTGTATTGATTAAGAAGTAGGTCATTTGACCAAGCTTATTTAGCATTAGATTTAAGCATAATATATGTAAATAAGAAAAATAAAGTTTTTCAAAATCCATGTCAACTAAATGAAGAGTATGGTGGTTGGGATCACAACGGACCGATTCACGTCGGAGGTAATCGGATGTGATCTGATCGAATCTTCATTGAAGAAAAAATAAAGGCTAGTTTGAGGATCGTACCCTCGACCTTCGCGTTTTCGGCACGACTACTAACGTGTCATAAATGTATATATACAGGAGTTGTTGTTTTTTTTATTGTTATGTTCAATGAGGGGTTGACAAAAGAGTAATTGCTCCTGCGTGTATAGGTCTTGAAACGTCCGTGTGAATCTAAAATGACTAATTGGTGTCAGAAGAATGTTGTCTGTGCCTTTATAATTTATTACAGTCATGACTTTAAGGCTAAACGAGACGTTTATTAGGTACAGAACGGTATTTAAAAAAAAAATACAAAGTATATTTACTGGATACATGGGAGGCAACTTCAAAAAATCGTTACATGTGCGTCAGAGGTGATTACAAGAGGCTCGACTATAAAGAAATGTTAGATTCTGTCGTTATCCGATACTGTCATACATTGGATTCACAAAAATAGTATGCCCATAAACATTGAATACAAGTACCAGGATGTTTTTTTTTTTCTGGTAAAAAATAAATAAATTTCTTGAAATAAAAAACGAATTTTAACAAGTGACATAAAAAAAAAAAAGTTTTCCTAAAATATAAATTCCTTTTTTATAAAGGTCAAGGTTGCCTTCAATTTCACAATCTATACATTTCTAGTAAAAAAATTACTTGCCTTTTCAGACCTTGCGATCTATGGGGCAGATGATATATAGGTCATCATTTTAAGTGGCTCACTGTTAACGAGAGTGTCATGTGGCAAGCACAATGACCAACTGCTTTTACTTTTCCCCAACTAATGTCAAGTCACTATTAGAGCTGGGTGGACTCAGAGGCGCCCGAAGATCCCGAAATAAAAAATTCCAGTCTTCACGAGGAATCGAACCCTGGTCCCCCGGTTTGGAAGCCAAGCACTTTATCGCTCCGCGACCGCGCCTTCATTATTACAAGGGGCCTCACAGTGAGATTTCCACAATCAAGTTCTTCTAGCAGTCCAGCTCACGATTTTTACATAGGGTGGTGCTCAAAAGGTTCATGAACATAGACCTAAATATATTATATCTAGACTGGACATGAAGATCTTTTAACACAACAAAAATTTTGTCAAAGTTTTTTTAAAAGTTAAATCAAGGCGTTGTTTTGTAGAGTGGATATAAGAAGTAAAGTTGTTTTCTTTTCAACCCTAACCTATGTAACATATAATTTAATTTTTAGATCTAGATCTAGTAATTGAACATCAAAAATAAGAGTACTCTCGTCTCATAATTATTATTTTGCAATTTTTTAAAATTTACAATCCGGAAGTATCCCAGGTAATCAATCTATTTAAATGTACATATGATGATTAAAATCCATAGACATGAATTTATTCGATCTAGGAGTTTTGAAACATTATCTCAATGGAAACTAACAGGAAATGGTTTCAAATATATTTGCGTGAATATTTAGTTCTGTGATTAACAGCCCATTCTAAAAAAAAATCCGAGAAATGAGTTAGCATTATTTCTAAACTTTAAAAACTAACTGATTGGGGGGCGACTTCCCTTACAGCTTGAAAAAAAGAGTTACGTACATAAATATATATATATATATATATATACATATAGGTCTGTGAATCACTAGCGGATCCAGAATTTTGAAGTGGGGGGTCGATTTTTTTTCCAAACCCTAACCCTAACGGTTAGTAAACCCTAACCCTGAGCATAAACGTGCGAACAATATATATATATATATATATATATATATATATATATATATGTAAATAAAAAAGGCAGTGTTTCTCAACCTTCGGCGAAAAAACACAAAAAGCAGTCATGTTAAGGCCTTTCTCTTGATAGCTCGGGGGTCTGGGGGAGCGCTGTAAGCCTCCCCAGTGGGGTTCGGGGCAAAGCCCCGACGCCAAAATCGTTTTCTTGCGTCTTTCACTACAGAAACGCATTCTCCTGACATATACAGCCTTTCACTTGATAGCTTGGGGGTCTGGGGGAGTGCTGTAAGCCTCTCCAGTGGGGTTCGGGGCAAAGCCCCGACGCCAAAAGCGTTTTCTTGCATTTTTCACTGAAGAAACACATTTTCCTGACATTTACAGCTCATTATTATCAGTGGGTTTCGGGTCGACGCCCCGAAGCCAAAAGCGTTTTCTTGCATTCTTCACTGCAGAAACGCATTCTCCTAACATCTACAGCTCATTATTCATCAGTGGGGTTTGAGGTGAAGCCATAAGCCATAAGCGTTTTCTTGCATTTTTCACTGCAGAAACGCATTCTCCTGACATCTATAGCTCATTATTCATCCTATTAAAAAATGACCTTTTGAAAAAATTTTTACTTGAAAAATATTCTATTATGAATTTATAGGCCCTTACTACATTGCAAATAAACGATTAATGCTTTGAGGATCGCTGCCGAAAAAAAAATATTCAAAATATAATATTTAAAAAAAGAAGCTCATTTGTAAGTGACATATTTTGTTGCTTAGGCATGTTTGTAACTTTGTTTTGTGACAGAACTATAATTCAAAGTTCTAAACAAAAATTTTGGAAGTGGGAGGAGAAATTAAGTGTACCAATTAGATTCTACTCAAATTTTTTTTGCATTTTTTAGGATTCAAGCATACATTGTGAGCTATAGTCCCAAATTTATTTAACTAGAAAAATATCATATTGAATAAAAGTTGGAAAAAGGCGACTAGGAAAAGAATACTAGGGTTCAGAACTTATCTCAATCTTTACTCTAATATTGAAAAATTTTGTATGAATTCTAAATTTTCCAAAGCAAAGTCTTTCTTAAAAATTCATGTGAAATTACATAAACTACAAAAAGAAAAAGTATTGGTTTGTCCGATGCGCGGAAGGCGATTGCATGCATCGCCCCTCCCACCTGGTACAACCCTTTTTCATTTTATATTTACTAATGATAAAATTTTAGATTAGAGTGTGGTGCGACATAATATACAAATGAGTTCACATATTAATACGTAGCTTATAGTATATAGATATTCTAATTTTGTTCACAAACTATGATTTCTCCATAAAAATAGGACCGCCCCCCCACTCAGAGGGCTAGAGTGGGGAAGGCAGTAGATGCAATCACTCCCCACCCTTACCCCACTGAAGCGTCCAAGATACCAGAAGGGGAGCGACATAATATAAATGCTATATTTTAATTGATCTAATTTTGTTCACAAACTATGATTTCCCCTAAAAGTAGGACCGCCCACTCCCCACACACTCAAAGGGTTTAGGTGGGAAGGGCAGTAGAGATATTCGCCCCCCCCCAACCCAATCGGCCAACATGGGGAACGACATAATATAAAGATTGGTTAAAACATCAATAACAAGTTTTAATTTATTAAATTCTGCTAGCGAGCTGTGATTTGTACAAATAATTTGGACCGCCTCCCCACTCGAAAGTTTATGGTTGGGGGGGGGGGGCGGAAATGATGCCATCGCCCCCTTCCGACCCCACCAAATCGGCCAACACACTAGAGGGGGGGGCGAAATAATCTAAAAATATGTTAAAATAGAAATAATTAGTATATATTATTAACATAAGTAATAAATTCGTATACAAATTGTGTGAATTCTACACTAAAATTCGTCCGCCCCTCCCCTTCGGGGGGGGTCGGCCGAGTGGGGGGGGGGGCGATCGCCCCTACCGCCCCCCCCCCCCGGGATCCGCCAGTGCTGTGAATCGACCAATCGCGGATAAGAATTTGTTTCCGATTTCCAGTCTAGATATAATTTTATGTCTATGTTCATAAACTTCTATTGTTTTCTTTACTGATTGCGAAGAAACATTTGAGTGAGTGCGGCAATTCCCGCCGGAGCGGTGTTAAACCAAATCGTAGGCCAACATTAATGGGAAGACGATTATGTTTTGAAAAATTATATCTGTCAAACCATAATTTTCCCTGTGTGTCCAATTGTTTTCCCAAAGATAAACATAAACTGTCGAATCTGTAGAAAAATGACTTAGAGTCGTTTTTGAAATATCCGTCCACCCAGTTTGCCATCAGTTTTTAACATTTTTTTAAAAATTTATTTCTGAACCCATGGAGAGTTTGCAATGTAATCGGAGGAATAGCAGTAAACATGTCAGTTTTATTATTACATTGTTCAAATGTTACAAGCTCTGCTATGTTACGTTGTGCACTTTATAAGATTTTTAAGTCGATTGTGTGTGTAAAAACAGTCAACATTTGTAACGTTAAAGTACTAAACAATTGTTCGCTTCCAGAACCAAATGCTGCCTTTGTTCTTACTTTAGACACAAAACAGGTGGTAATGAGATCTGATTGTTATAAGCGCTTGCTTTTTTTTTTTTTAAAGGGGGGGGGTGTAAGTGTGACAGACAGACAGAAAGATATAACGAAACCAACATAACTTTTCCATTCGGAGCAACGAAAAATTTTCTGTAAAAACTGAGCCCACAACTCCAAATAGTCTTCCTTGTCATTCGAGCACAAGTAAAGCCCTTCTGTACTCGTTGAATTACTTGACTTAATCTAGTTCCAGGACATCAAAACGAAATCCTCTATCAATGCCTTTTTATTATTTCTCGTGAGATTTAATAGACACCATAATAGACAAGATTTCTCCTAATACAATGACACCCGAAATGTAAATTCGTCAGCCGTAAACTGATTAACAAGCGTACAGAATACGAACAATTATTCTCGGGTGACAATATTCTTATCTCCATTCTTAGTTTGTCACAACTTTCTTTAACTTTACGTTTGGAGAGTGCCCGCACTTTCTCTTGCATACAGGGATTCGCCGTGACGGGAAACACGGACTGAAGGAAAAGATCGGTCTATTGAAAACTCTATTAATTATTCCAGTCTCAATGGATCGACACGCTTGTTTACATACCAGATATACTGGTTCACTGGCGAATCGCTTCCGTTCCGTTTCATTGCTTGCTCTGTGTCTGCTGGAACATGTATGAAATGATTCTAATTCCTAGGGAACTTTCGGAGATTACGTAATGCCAAAGAATCATCTTTTCTTCCCCACTCCCCATTTGGAACAAATCGTAACAAGTCTCAACACCCCTTCCTCCCCAAGCCCCACCCCGTATAATTTACATAACAAGAAAGATAGAATTTTTACAAAAGACATATTTATTAATTCTCATTTTCTCAAATCAATTTTATTTTCCATCCTGGTATCGATAGAAATGATGGGAAAAGTATCGAATTCTTTCGGGCTTTCGATGACGTATTCAGCCTTTTTTTTCTCAATACATCGGGCGGCCGCCTGAAAACACCTTGAAAAAATCTCGGAGAATTTTGTCCATTAATACGTTTGTGAAATCCCGTGGTATGGCCCTTTCGCGAAAGTCAGCCCATCAAAAGTCAAGGGACCACTGTACCTATACTTTCATTGGAATATTTTCTTTTGTTTTGTTACGTAACAAATGTTCAGAAACATCCCCCACCAACCCTCTTTGTAACAAATCACAATAGAACTATGTGCCCCTCTCTCTTTCCCTTTGTCGTTACACAATATCCGAGTGTTTTCTAAAGTTTATTCATGGTCTTGATTCTGTTTTACAATCATGAATATTTTTTTTTTAGAGAGAGTAATACACGTAATGGCCAACTAGTTCATTATTCCAGCAGTTCGAGGAACACCTATTCAGGCTTCACGGAACACAAGGGTTACGCGGAGCATACTTTGAAAACACTGAATTACTTTTTCATTTATTTTTCTATGCATTTAGTTAGGATTGTGGTTATTTTTATGCTGACACCTACTCCAAAAGAAACATGTGTACACATTTGCAAAGGTAGATTTTTTTTTTAATTAACGTCCCCACAATGAAACAAATATACATTGAATTTAATTGAATACTATCTCAGAATTAGAAATAAAGGGATATAACTAATGAAGCTGGTGTTACATCAAAATAAGTCCACGTACACAAGAAAGAGCGAGAGTGATGTCCCTTGGCTTATGTGAAAAGTACGTTTGAAAATAGCCATCAGACATAGAGATCAAGTTTTTAAGGCCACTAATGATGAGATCAAGATCTAAATATATTAAAGAACAAACAACGGAAGCTCCAGTCGTTGTGACAACTACATTGGCGGATCAAGAGTAGGGGTGGCATACTTTTATAAAAGTGTGGCATGCGGTCTGGACTTCATACATTTTTCTTATCTTGTGTTGCCCCCCCCCAAAAAAAAAAACTCAGTGCATGTATCAGGTCAATACATATAAAGATAGTATAAGTCTCAAGTCATAATAGATAGGAGAGCTGTGGGACCTGTTTAAGACTGCAGGTCTCTACACTATCGTTTAGACTAAGACTTAGCCAAAGATTGATATATTGATCCTTACTTATCCCCTATATTGCATTGATTCAAAAGAATAAGGCGACAGTAGAGACGCTGGGTTAAAAGTAGCTAATTAGTATAAATAATTTACACTTAAGTTCACCTAGATCTAAAAGAGACGAAACAAAAAAAGAAGAGACGAGAAAAAAATAGTATTTAGGTGGTTAGGAGCTGGCCTAGAGGTTCACTGGACGTTGTACAAACATTTGTTTAAACCTGGTAGTGGTAGAGAGGCTCATGAATCTAACAATAAATCCACTTCACCCGTTTGAAGCAGTTAGAGTTCAGTGTTGTAATGTATAGCTGTCGGAATAGAATGCAATGCTAGGTGAATGGCACCAGTCAAATTAAACACGGCTGTAAAATTTACATACCACTTCTATGTCCCATACAACCTACATTCGATTTTTTGTTATCTACCTGTCTTGAGTTGATTCTTCTTTCTATTTCTTGATCAATGTGCAACTTATTTAAGGTAGACCATTCCAGTACCATAGGAGAACTATAAATAGCCAGCTATTTGGTGCATCCGGTGTGCAAGGAAGTGTTGATAAGTTAGTTTATTTAAAAGTATTTGAATTTGATCATTTGTGTACACTCCTTTAGCCCAACAGAATCAAATGCTCTAAGCGCTGTGTTTGTAGTACAAAATAATTTCAATGCAAAGGAAGCACTAGACTTTCATTCTTTGACTTAAACAGATTTAAAAAACAAATGGGGAACCAACATGAGGCAGTAAACGAAATATTGGATACGAAGATACACTGTCACGCACCGAAATAGTGTTTAACTCTTTCTCTCCTAGCTGACGATACCAACGTTTATTCCACTAGAATGTGGTAAATAATTACGGAGAGAAAGAGTTCAATTAGAACTCAATTATTTTTTGATTGAGTTGGCAACAGCGACGTTCCATTTAGCGTCCTTGCCATTGGTTAGTTAGTCGTGAAAAGATCCCAATAAGCGTGGCGTTACGTACAGTGGAAGAACAATAGAACATCAACTAGACAAAAAAAAAATAAGTACAGCACCGAAATGGCCTAATACTCTCAAACTCCAAGCTTCTCATTTCATAACATCCCTTACACGTCGGAACTATCAACAGACGTATCCCCCCCCCCCCCCCCGAAAGCTCCTGGACCTGAGCTGTGGCCAATTGTGTCGCATAATAAATCTGTGAAACACATCAGCAGAGGCGGCCTTAGAAGTGAGCGGGGCCCTGGGCGATTGTCATGTCATGGACACGAATATTTGTACGATTAGCTGATGGTGACAGAAGATTATTTTAATGGCAAGGTCTTCCCTAAGCCGCGAGGCCCATGTCGGTTTCCCCGCTCGCCACCCACTCTAACACAACGAAGTACGAGAGAGGAACCATGATCCTTTAAGATCCATGAACGTTATTTTTTTTAATGAAGACTGTGAATACCAATGACACTACAAACTTAACCGTCAGACTTAGTGTTCAGTTATCTGTTCACGGTTCACTAGTTACACCATCGGTCGCCAATGCCAAGGATTTACAGATCCATGTCTCTTCGTGGTTGTCCCAGAAACGGCTGCCTTCCCAACACACCAGGAATGTCTTCCACTCGGCAGGAACAACCCTTCCGCAGTTCCTCAGACACTCTCCAGTCCTGACTCAGCACCTCCACTATTTCTCAACTTGCTGGTCTGTCCAGGCGACACCTATCGTTACAGAAGGCCTGAACCCTGACCTGCAACGTCACAACCTGTGGGCAGTTTACAACAAATAGCTCGTTACCACGTCACACGTCTTTACGACGTGGCAACAAGCTATTGGTGTTAACTGCCCACAGGTCGTGACATTGCAGGTCAGTATTGAGGTCTTCTAACATGAATGGTTTCAAACCCTAGCCCAATACGTTCTGCTTCTCTGTCTTTTGTTGGGCGGAAGGAAACTCTTCTGTGTCGCTTTCAATACAGTCAATTTCGTTCCAGTCGTAATCGGTGCGCTGGTGCGTAGCACAAAACACTGGTCCAGGGGCAGAGAAAACATACTACCAAAACCAGATAAGTCATCTACCCCCAGGGGCGCATCAATGTATCCGTTCAGGTTGTTGTGATGGGGAGGGGAGGGCTCCTTTAAGAAGGTTGGGTATGACAAAAAAAAAGCTAATTGAATTAACCGCTATGTATACATACTTATAACAACAACAACAACAAAATCAAACTTTAAAAAAAAAGCTTATATTAAGTGTACCAATTAAGTTTGGATCAGTCATGTAGGCTAATTCAATTTGTAATAAGCCTCAGACGACAATCTATAAAAGGAACTAATTCAGCCTATACCACCACTTCAGTCAAGTACTATTTCTTTCCCCTGTTTGAGATACCAACAACAAAGTAATTTATTACCAATGTTTAATTAACTATTTTTTTTAATAGATTCTTGTGTTGTCAGGTAAAAAAAGAATTGTGCAGAATTTCAGCTTGATCCGAGATTGGGTGTCGGAGAAATTACAAACTTTTGGCCAAATAGACAGACAGACAGAGTGATATAAGCTTTGTAAAACAAAAAATTACATTAATGAATGATATATGTACCATTGTATAAGCAATAGTATCACGATACTTCAATGCATGCACATTTTCTTATTTAAAAAAATACTGCAAAGTGACTATCTTTCATTGGACATCATCTCACTATTAGTCAAGGGCCCAGGAGCAATGAACCCTTTAGCACCTTGGTTTCTCTACCTCACCCCGTCTATCGTCGATAAAAGAAGACCCCCCCCCCCCCCACTCATCCCAAGCGTAAAAAAAAAAAATGTCCCATTTTCATTTTACCGCCTTCCTGTTTCTGTTCCCCTCTCTCTCTCTGTACACCCGGTCAAAATTAGTGACTAGACTTAATAAAAAAGTAGCTAGACTATAGCAACAAGTAACCAAGACGGTTACAATCCCGCTCGGCACGTCCCAGCCCACTCTCGCCACAGAGTCAAACAATGAGACGATTTTCTTTTAGGGGAGCATCAAAGGCGGAGGGGGGAGAGAGAGAACGATTGTTGACACATTCGGCGCAGACGGCGGCGCTGACGGATGCGGCTCTCTACACGGCCATGCAACCAGCTGTGTTCACATTGGGAAACTAATAAAAAAATGCTACATTTGAAAGATGAAGTGTAAGTCAATTTTATATAGATATATTATATAAATGAATATATGCGTTTCCCGCTGTTTACAATAATGGGCAATAGATCGACCTAAATTATAACTATATTATTAATCTAAATTTAGGTCTAGATCTATATGAATAAGATGTTACTTCAATGTGACCCAGCATCCGGCTAAGTTAAAGGACATAAAAAAAAACACACACAACCTGTGGGTCACGTGAACGCGCGACACATTTGACGTTCGTTACACAAGCGACAGATTTCATTTCCTGAGAGTTAAGATATATAGATCTAGATATATACTTGTTGTATAAATGAATCCTGTAGCCTACATCTACCAAGCAACACTACCCATGATTAGTGTCACTTATAGATCTAGACATAGATATAGATGAGATGTATATTCTATATTTGACTTATATAGATCTAGATCTATTGTACGACTATAGAATATTTTTTTATGCCTGGTGAATTAAGCAATTGAAGTAGATCTAGATTCAATAGTTTACATCTACCTGCAGTAAAAAAAAACAACATCTAAGATCATCTATAATCTATAAATCGATATAACTAGATCTATTTGATATAGTCAAGATCTATTGCTATCTTTAATATCCTTAACCAAACTTTGAAACTGTCACTAATGTGTAAACACCACCACGTTCTTTTAAAAGGTGTGCTTGGATAAGATACCGGTACTGCATTTAAGCGTTTTAGCCCCCAGTTGTGTGCTGTCTGCGGTCGTTAGCCATCCCTCAGTGTGCATTACCTGGATGAAAATCTAGTCTCACAAATTTCAGTATGGGGAATAAAGTTTACATTGACATTTTTAGATGTGCATGAAGATCTAGATGCCAACTCAGTTAGCTTCTCATAAAGATCTAGATCTAGCCTAGATGTATTTTAACACACAAACAAGATCACTCTTCTACAACCGCTGAAACATGGTGGTAATTTTTTTTTTTTTCGATTTCAAAATGAAGGTAACCACCCATCTTATTTTGCTCAATTTTAATAATAATTATGAAAACTGAGGTAACAAAGAGTTTTTGTTTTCACACAAACTCAGAGGCGGTCCCGACGTTTCTAATCCACACTCGGGTGATCGGTTTGTTAGGCCTAAGCAATACAGCTAGAGAGGCAGGTTTCAATATTTTTGGCTCGATCATCAGTTATGAACTACGGATTATATATATACATAAACAACAATCTTTCCCCTGTCCATACAAAAAAAAAAGACGTGTGGGGCCCAGGTGATGTCCGATTGATTGTACAGTTAGGCCAGCAGACGACATGATGTTGTAAGATGTGTAGATACATAGGTGTCGTTGTTTAAACAAAAAAAAAAAAAGGGTTATTACTTGTGACACAATTTGTGGGTCGAGTCTAAGTCCTTTTCGCTTTTGATATTCTGTGATACAAATATTGAAACCTGCCTTTTTTACCTGCAAGGGTGGACCCTTTATTTTTATAAAAAGAAAAAAAAAAAGGATAAATGAAAAAAAAAACAAAAAAACACCTTCACCTCTTCCGTTAGTCTGTTGAGCCGTAGGGGCACCACACAAGATCTGTTGACCATTGATCATCTTTCTCTCCCGTCTTATGCGTTGCTTATAATTTCTTTCAATGACTATTAATAAACTGATAAACAGTGGCTGGCAAAGCGCTTGGTTTCCAAAATAATGGGTCTACAGTTCGAATCTCGCAAAATACTTTTTTTTTTTTTTTTTTTTTAAGTTTGGGATTTTTAGGGTTCCATGAATCCAACTCTACTTGACATACGTTGAGGAAGTAAAGGCAGTTGGCCGTTGTGCTGGCCACATGACACCATCGTTAACAGTCGGTCAGATAAAGCTTTACACCATCTGGCCCCCATGGATATTCTGAAAGAGTAACCTTCACTTTTTATTGATACTATGAACAAAATTACTAGATCTACAAAACAAAAAAAAGTTATCTGTCCTCTTAAATAACATTTGAAGAGATAGGGTTGAACAACTATTTACATAAAACACACACACAAAACACTTCAGTAATCAATGGTAGAGTTCGAGTTTAATAACTGTTAACCAATCTCTTATTAATTTGTGTAGACTACATACAATCAGAGCAATGCTTACACATGAATACATTAAGTACCGTACATTTCCGAAATGTGACTGTTTCATAACTAAATGTACTCTTAAGCAAACGTGCTCGTTTCAATAAGTGATGTATTTCTTTTCTCTTTACGAATCTTCTCCAGCCGCCTTCCTCTTTACACAATTGTGAACGTTTGTCAGTGTTGACCTTCACCTTTTACCTCTCCTTGGCTGCTTCCTTGGCAAACAGCGTCACTCATGGCCCTTGTCAATTGATTTCTACCTCAATGAACTGTTCTTGTATTCATACACCAGCGGTGATTTGTGGGGAGTTAGACAAAACGAACTGGAAGTCCAATACTTTAACCTGTATATTTACATCCTGATGTCCCACGGCTGTACAAGCAACCTCTTGACTGACGTGCGACAGCAATTCAGTGACAATTCAGACCATTTGTTATAGAATACTTTCCTGCAACGTCACAATCTGTGGACTGTTTAGACCAATAGCTCGTTGCCCCGTCACAGGTCTGTAGGAGGTGACAAAGGAGGTGACAAAGTGTGGGAACATAAACAGGAAGTCGGTAAAATGAAATTGGGACATTTTTTTTTACGCTTGGGATAAGTGTGTGTGTGTGTGTGTGTGGGGGGTCTTCTTTTGTCGACGGTAGACGAAGTGAGGTAGAAAAACCAAGGTGCTAAAGGGTTCATTGCTACCGAGCCCTTGACTAATAGTAAAATCATGGCCATTGAAAAAATACAGACCTATGAAGTGGCGACAAGCAGTTGGTCTAAACTGCCCACAGGTTGTGACGTTGAAGATCAGTGTTCAGGTCTTCTATAACGATTGTTCTCGTCCAGAGCCTCTCGACTGACGTCCGACGGCATTGAAATGTGACCCATTTAGAACCTTTTAACTGACGTCTGACAGTAGTATTGACTTCTAAAATCTAAGTGAGTTAATTTCTGTGGCATTTTACGTCTCCTAGACTTATCGTCATCCATTTGCAACTTCTTGTGTGACTAAAGATGCCAGTCCTTGATGTACAGCTGCGGTCACAGGTTGGGCATATGTAATCACCAGGCGCCGTTGATTTGGGACTAAGTAAACTACATGCACAATATTTACATAAATACATTTGCAACATATTTTTTTATTAATAAGTAGTATATAAAAAATAATACTTGAGTTATATGAAATGAACTGATTTAATGCTTAAATTGTAGCTTATAGGCTTCAAACTTTTAACGTTCTGTCTGTATTGACTGAGTAGAGGACAGAATACTTATAATAAAAAAAAATAGTCTAAATTGTTCCGATGTGCCAAAAATGACAAATCCGACGGCAATACAAAGCGACCCATTCAGAACCTCTTATGAGTGTCACGTGGCAGCCTCAATGGAAGACGTAGTGGAAGGACACATTACAAAGAAAACGCGCTGATCAATTCCATTAAGCTTAAAAGAAGGAACAACAATCAACTGGAGACATCTTGGGGGGATATTGTCCTAGGTACTCCAATCAACTGGAGACATCATGGGGGATGTTGTCCTAGGTACAACAATCAACTGGAGACATCTTGGGGGGATATTGTCCTAGGTACAACAATCAACTGGAGACATCATGGGGGATGTTGTCCTAGGAACAACAATCAACTGGAGACATCATGGGGGATGTTGTCCTAGGAACAACAATCAACTGGAGACATCATGGGGGATGTTGTCCTAGGAACAACAATCAACTGGAGACATCTTGGGGGGATGTTGTCCTAGGAACAACAATCAACTGGAGACATCATTGGGGATATTGTCCTAGGAACAACAATCAACTGGAGACACCATGGGGGATGTTGTCCTAGGAACAACAATCAACTGGAGACATCATGGGGGGATGTCCTAGGAACAACAATCAACTGGAGACACCATGGGGGATGTTGTCCTAGGTACAACAATCAACTGGAGACATCTTGGGGGGATGTTGTCCTAGGAACAACAATCAACTGGAGACATCATGGGGGATGTTGTCCTAGGAACAACAATCAGCTGGAGACATCATGGGGGATGTTGTCCTACTTTATCCATGAAGGACATTTACCTTTCTCACACACGTTTAAGAAGCTCCAATAGAACAAAGCCTCTGTGTTGTGGTCAATGTTTTGAGGTGCTGGGTAGTACCGTGTCGCAGGTTGGATGTGGCCCGCAGGTCGTAGTTTGGGCATCACTGGGTAAGACTTAATTGCAAATATTTTTTTTAGATTTCAACAGAAATAGATGCACTTTACATCATCCGCAAGGTCTGGAAGGGGGACCTTTTACTTACGTCTCCAGATGACCCTCTACAAATCTCACAGTTTATGGTTTCCTTTCTACAGACTCTACTAGTTTGCATTGAGAGGACATATACTTATATAACCTAATCCCTTTTATTGTTGGGTGGGGTTGAATGGATCGCAGCCTTTTTTTTTTTTAAATCTATGAAGAACTTTTTAAGAGGGTTAGGAATCCAAAATATATTTGTGTGTGTGTGTGTGATTCGCATTATTATAGGCAAATTTCTTTTGTTTCCTTTAATATTGAATGTCGTTTCAATGAATTAAATTAAGAAAAAATGGTTTTCTTCTAAGAGACCTTTTTGAAGGTTTTTTTTATGAAGGGGCTTTTTTTTTCCAATGGTTTTAGATCAAGAGACCTTTTTTAACTAGTTTTCTGTGGAGTGACCTCTTTCAGCTGGTTTTCTATGGAAGGGCCTCTTCTTGGTAATTTTGTCTACACACACTAAGGTTTAACACTGAAATGTATAGATCTGTTTGTAGCCTTCGAAGAAGAAAAAAAAAAGAAAAAATTGAAGGACCTAATTCACATCACCAATTCATTAAAAAAAATAGTCACATATAGTTTATTTTAGCTGAGCCTCTGCAGCAGATTTAGTTCTAACAGATTGACAAATTTCTTTTGAAAATACTTAGTTTTTGCAAGTACTATATTAAAGGGAAACTCCGATAGTTTTTCAAATTTGAGTTATTGACATATTTAAATTCTGCGTAAAAAGTTGTAATAGTAAACATTATATCATTTTTTATTTAAAGGCTTAGAAAATTTTATATTTAACAAGGTTACAAAAGACAGTTTGTGTGGAAACACAAACCCAAAATCGGCCCCCGAAGCAAAATGTTTTACATAATTCGGATAATCCTTCAGAGTTGAAGATAGTTTACTTCCTAGTCCAAACCTCCCGCAGGACGACGGGGGATGGGAGCATGCAGGGTTTGAACCTTCGATCGTCGATAAATCCAAATGACAGTCCAGCGCGCAAACCGCATGACCAGTGGTCCACCCAGGTAGGCTTCAATATTTTCAGAAAGAAAATCCGAATGAAATTATATCAAAGACAAATGAGAGATAAGAATGGAGAAAGAAGGTTAACAGATCTTGTGTAGTGCCCCAACCGTCCCGCAGATTAAAGGATACGTGAAAGTGAATGTAAAGTTAGATGTGAACCTGGCCTAACTAGTTTGTGGTCTATAGGGCAGATGATGTAAAGTTCATCTGTTTTTGTGGCCTACGGTTAACGAGGGTGTCATGTAGCCAGCACAACGACCAACCGCCTTTGCTTTTCCCCAACTAATGTCAGGTACCCATTAGAGCTGGGTAGGCTCAGAAGTTGAAAATCCCAGTCTTCACCAGGATTCGAACCCGGGACCCTCGATTCGAACTAAGTAAGTTAATTGTTTTGAAAAGACTCAATCTCATATTCGAATCCTCAAAAAAAAAATAAAAAAATTCCGCTATATAGAAAAAATGTTCACAAAAATGATGTTTATAAGATTACTATTCGTCTTAAATTAGGTCTAACATATAATGCATACTAATTAGCTTTTTCTTATAAAAAACTGCTTGCATAATTAATTTTAAAAATTAGAATTTTCGCTTTCAGGAAAAAAAAAAGTAGCCGTTGCATCAGAACTTTGAATGGTCTAAAATATTGTGAAGTCGGATTTTCAATATCTCTTCTAGTTTACGAGATCAAAACGGGACGGACGGACAGACGGACAGACATTTCGCACAAAACTAATAGCGTCTTTTCCCCTTTCGGGGGCCGCTAAAAAATTAGTCAGTAAATTCTTGACATCTCAAAATAAACGGCATTCCTTGAGATTTTGTTTTAAGTTATTTCATGCGTCACTTCCCTAAACAATACTGAAAGAGAAACTTGATTTAACCAATCGTATCGCTTCATTCTTACAGTAGCTGTTAGGCTGTTAGGCTTAGTGACGGCCTAGTCCAGAGCTATGATACAGTTATATATATAAACATGTATAGATAGATCCAAAAGCATTAGGATAACCAACTCGAGGAAAAAAAAGTAACATTTTCATCTAAGCCTCTCCCTATCCCAGGAAGTAAATAGATTGTGTGTCTGAATGATTCGAACAAGCTGGTCAGTGTAAGGCTAGTCGAGACTACGTGTAGTCGGTCATGACAAGACAACCAAGCGATAGTGTTTGTTGTGTGTTGAGTGGTCTGGCGAGAAAATACACACTGCCTTGATTAGTCAAGCATGTAAATCTACTTTTAATACGCATTTTTTCTTTGCTTACAAGATCCTAGATCTAACTGCATAGACAAAGATATTATATATTTCTTTTACGAGAATGTAAACTTTGCTGTATGGTCTCCTGTTATACAATAAGTCAATAGATTAAACCATCTTTGTGACGTCACATAGAAACCCGGTGAAAGTCTGTCTGTTTTGGATGCGCAGGAAAATTACGTCGGAAAAACATCAATTACTAAGTTACTATTGCAAATAAAAAACAAAAAGAAGAATATATTCATTATCTGTAAATCAAAACACATATTATATAAAAAATTGTCAAAACCATCGGAGTTTCCCTTTAAACCTTACGGTGGCCATATTGGATGCCTAAGTCAGCATATTTATGATCGAGAATTTTCCCCACTTGGCAGTAAAACGGTCGACGCCTTTGAGCAAGTCCCACTTGATTGGAATAAAAAGTTGTTTTCGATCTTGAGATCAGGTCACATCCTGAAACAAATCGACTTCGTTTTAACACTCAATAATTTCGTTAACAATCTGGGAATATGTCGCGTCATTATCTTAACTGAAAGGTGATACAATTCAACGTGTGTTACGGTGTGTGTGTGTGTGTTTCTATGGTGACGGTGAGAAGTTATTGGTTGGTGGCTATGAAGCGTGAATAAGGCCAGATAGCGGTATTGTCTTTAGTACGCCAGACGACTTCAGAAATGTCAGAATGAAAAGATGTTTTTGTAGTGAATTAGATTTTGTTCAAAATACCATTTTATTTTATTACTAAAGTTTACTAACTTTATTTCATTTATCTCAAGTTGAATTTGTCTATATTGTAATAAAAGTTATAATTAATTTTATACACAAAGAAGTTATTCAAGTTATCTCAAGTTGTATGAGTTAAAATATAACACTCCTACAGCGGTGTAGTTGTCTACCAGCAGATTGGTTGTACAAGTCAACCACCGTCAGCAGCGCAAGTGTAAGCGGTAAATAAAACAGATCTCCAACAATGAGGCGCGATGGTGAGCGGTAAAGCGCTTGGCTTCTGAACAGTGGGTCCCGGGTTCGAATCCTCCTGGTGTAGACAGGGATTTTTAATTTCGGAATCTTTGCGTGCCTCTGAGTCAACACAGCTCTAATGGGTACATAAATTAGTTGGGGAAAAGTAAAGGCAGTTGGTCGTTGTGTTGGACATATGATACCCTTGTTAACGGTAGGCCACATAAATAGATGACCTTTACATCACCTGTCCAATAGACCACAAGGTCTGAAAGGGGAACTTGACCTTTTTTTTCTTTACTGATCTGCAACAGTACAATCAACCTTTTTTTTTTTCAAAGAAACACTCTTTTTCTAGCCAGCGTTTTGCTGCTGAGGTGTTGGCTACTTTGCAGTCTGTTCTAAGGAAAAATAATGTGCTGTTTTTTTGTTTTTAAATTCAGTAGTTCAGCACTGTCACACAGAGTGTTAGTTACATTGGGCTGTTGTGGTAGTAGGGCCTACCTAAGGTGAAATGGGACATTGAAAGAGGATATGATTCACAGTTTCGTGAGGGTGGGGGGTGTCTACAGAGTGGTGGGTCCGTGGGATTTTTTTCTGACAATTGAAAGGTGGGTCCTGTTCTTAGTTGGATTGATTGTAGATTGTTCGTTGCGGCTGAGTAATTGCGTACAGGAAAAGTTAAAAGAAAATTTAAATCCGGTTTAATTTATTATGGAATCCTAGTCTCATTATCCAGTATCACCTGGCTAGCGGTTTCTGATCAAACGCTTCCTTTCTAAGACAATTCAGAAATTAGTATCTGTAATTATTGAAAAAAAATAATAATTCTAGAGTACGATCACAATAACCCGGCGAATCATTGGTAAGCTTATTTTTAGTGGCCTGGAATCTAATCCGTTAAGATTTTGTTATTTCAGGTGAAAGTAAGTTCAGCAAAACATTGTAAAGGAAATACAGGCCACCCGATTATAGGACTGCCATTACCTCGAGGATTTTCTTATTGTAACTGTTATGATGTGACAGATATTTTCTGTGGTAGGAATGCCAATGTGAGCTTGTCGCATTCCCTCCTTTGTGAGCTTGTCGCATTCCCTCCTTTGTGAGCTTGTCGCATTCCCTCCTTTGTGAGCTTGTCACATTCGCTCCTTTGTGATCTTGTCACATTCCCTCCTTTGTGAGCTTGTCACATTCTCTCCTTTGTGAGCTTGTCACATTCTCTCCTTTGTGAGCTTGTCACATTCCTTCCTTTGTAAGCTTGTCACATTCTCTCCTTTGTGAGCTTGTCGCATTCCTTCCTTTGTGAGCTTGTCACATTCCCTCCTTTGTGAGCTGTCGCATTCCCTCCTTTGTGAGCTTGTCGCATTCCTTCCTTTGTGAGCTTGTCACATTCTCTCCTTTGTGAGCTTGTCACATTCCTTCCTTTGTGAGCTTGTCACATTCCCTCCTTTGTGAGCTTGTCGCATTCCCTCCTTTGTGAGCTTGTCGCATTCCTTCCTTTGTGAGCTTGTCACATTCCCTCCTTTGTGATCTTGTCACATTCCCTCCTTTGTGAGCTTGTCACATTCTCTCCTTTGTGAGCTTGTCACATTCTCTCCTTTGTGAGCTTGTCACATTCCTTCCTTTGTAAGCTTGTCACATTCCTTCCTTTGTAAGCTTGTCACATTCTCTCCTTTGTGAGCTTGTCACATTCCTTCCTTTGTGAGCTTGTCACATTCTCTCCTTTGTGAGCTTGTCACATTCCTTCCTTTGTGAGCTTGTCACATTCTCTCCTTTGTGAGCTTGTCACATTCTCTCCTTTGTGAGCTTGTCACATTCCTTCCTTTGTGAGCTTGTCACATTCTCTCCTTTGTGAGCTTGTCACATTCTCTCCTTTGTGAGCTTGTCACATTCTCTCCTTTGTGAGCTTGTCACATTCCTTCCTTTGTGAGCTTGTCACATTCTCTCCTTTGTGAGCTTGTCACATTCTCTCCTTTGTGAGCTTGTCACATTCCTTCCTTTGTGATCTTGTCACATTCTCTCCTTTGTGAGCTTGTCACATTCTCTCCTTTGTGATCTTGTCACATTCTCTCCTTTGTGAGCTTGTCACATTCTCTCCTTTGTGAGCTTGTCACATTCTCTCCTTTGTGAGCTTGTCACATTCCTTCCTTTGTGAGCTTGTCATATTCTCTCCTTTGTGAGCTTGTCACATTCTCTCCTTTGTGAGCTTGTCACATTCTCTCCTTTGTGATCTTGTCATATTCTCTCCTTTTGTGAGCTTGTCACATTCCCTCCTATGTGGGCTTGTCACATTCCTTCCTTTTGTGATCTTGTCACATTCCCTCCTTTTGTGAGCTTGTCACATTCCCTCCTATGTGGGCTTTTCACATTCCTTCATTTTCCCGTTCACGCCTAGATCATCAAAACATCTTTCACGCCTAGATCATCAAAACATCTTTCACACCTAGATCATCAAAACATCTCTTCACCCCTAGATCATCAAAACATCTCTTCACCCCTAGATCATCAAAACATCTTTCACGCCTAGATCATCAAAACATCTCTTCACCCCTAGATCATCAAAACATCTTTCACGCCTAGATCATCAAAACATCTTTCACGCCTAGATCATCACAACATCTCTTCCTGTATTAAAACAAGTTCTCTCTGTTTAAAAATATCTTTAGTTGAAGTAAATCATCCACCATCTCTTGCCGTCCTAAAACACCTCTACTTTTCTTAACAACAACTTTTCCTGTACTAAAACACCACAGCATCTCTTTTTTTTTTCAAGCACCTAAACTTCTTTTCCTGTACCAAAACACCTCTTCTTGCCTTAAAACAACTTTTCCGTTTAAAACACCACAGCATCTTTTTCGTTCCAAGCACCTAAACTTCTTTTCCTGTACTAAAACAACCCTTACCCTTGCCTTAGAAATATCAAGTCCCGTCTTAAAACATTAAAACATTTCCCGTTCTGTATACTTAGGCATAAACTAGATTTAATCGCCTTCAAAGTTTCAACTAATGAAAAAACTGCACATTCTACTCGCAGGTTTAGGTTCAAAAAGGACGAATTTTTTTTAGTACACCTACGCTTAAACACACACACATTTTTTTCCGTAAACACACACACACACTTATTAAATGTGTTGTTGTTTTTTTCTCAAGTACTCACCGAGTCGTAAGTGATTTAGCATCGGCGAGATAGCGTTGAAACTTCATTTCCCTTGGCGTACTCACGGAGCACATACGTGCCTGGCGTAGCGCAGGGTGCAAGAGGGTGGAGGGGGCGGGCGATGGATTCACAGATATTGATCGGGATCGTCCTGAAGTCTGGAGACTGATAAATAGGAACGAGTTATCTCCCTCTCTCCCCCCCCCCCCCCCCACATACACACCCCCAACCATTTCTTTTTATTGATCGTCACCGCTCACTTGAGACGCCGCCGGGTGCTGCGGTAAGCTGAATTCAACGTATTGACGATGGTTGCAATTAGCTTTCATTGACAACGATGGGGGACCCATTGTCTTAAGCCTGCGTCGTGTAATTGAATAGCGCATACAAGAGGTGTTTTTTTTTTTTTTTTGAGGAAACTTGATTTGTTTATTGTTTCTTCGTTTTCTCGTTCCTGCTTTTTGTCTTCTGCCATTTTTTGCTATTTGGAGATTTTCATGAATGGTGGATAATTAGATGATTTTTTTGTTATTTCTCTTGTTTCGGTGCATCCGTTGTACAGAAAGTAGAACGTGTTGATGAGATATGTATCTTAATGGGTAGGCCTATAGGATTATTGTTTTGTGCACATAGTAACATTGGGAAATTGATTTCTTTAACTATTCCGCTTATAGCTCTAGGTGATTGGTATTAGTTAGTTGACAGCAGGGATTGTTACTGCCGTTGTTAGCGGTTAGAGACACTCAGTGCAGTAAAAGTCAGTTGTCTATACAAAGGGGGACGACTGCGGGGAGACACTTATTTCCCCCTACAATAGAAACTGATAAGGGAGGGGAGCAAGTGGATAGACGTCAAGGGTAGGTCAGGTTAGGTCAGGGGTAGATAAAAGTACAAAAAGTAATTCTTAGACAGTCCCCGCTTAGCTCCTGTTAGATCAAGCAGGGATAGGAGTATAAAGTATAATAATGGGTATTCTAACATACCAATAATGGGCACTATAACAAACTAATAATGGGCATTCTAACATACCAATAATGGGCACTATAACAAACTAATAATGGGCACTATAACAAACTAATAATGGGCATTCTAACATACCAATAATGGGCACTATAACAAACTAATAATGGGAACTATAACATACCAATAATGGGCACTATAACAAACTAATAATGGGCACTATAAAAACTAATAATGGGCACTATAACATACCAATAATGGGCACTATAACAAACTAATAATTGGCACTATAACAAACTAATAATGGACACTATAACATACCAATAATGAGCACTATAACAAACTAATAATGGGCACTATAACAAACTAATGATGGGCACTATAACAAACTAATAATGGGGACTATAACAAACTTTGTTTCCAACTAACGAAACCCAAGTAATGCTGGCTGTGCCAGATAATGATTTTTGCATAATAATATTATGACCAATGCCATAGAATGCCGTAAAGAAATGTTTACATACATAAGCAATATAAGTTTTAGAACATAACTTTAGATATACAGTTTATATCGTAAACTACACGTGTAATGACACTTATGTTTTTGTTAGAACTATTTTTTAAAAAACCAGATGTCTTACTCTTGTTTTATTTTGGCGCAACCTTTACGTGAAATGCATGTTTTTAGTTCTCATGTTTGTTGTTTTGAGTCTACACCCCCATCATTGTCGAGAATCGCCCTGTCCATATTATTAAAAAAGAGCTTAGTAGGGAAAGTTTATTTTAGCCGGGGGGTGGGAGCGTTAACCTTACCTTTGGTCAACAAGCCAAATTTAATGAATTTCTGTTGTATGCCAAGGATATACAAGAAATTAGCCGTCCCACTCTTGCTGGTTAGTTAATGTCGTTTCGCCATTACGACAATTAAATTATTAATTACAACCATTGGTTTGCGTCCGTAGTCATGGCTACAGTGTACACACATTTATTCAGACAGGTCTATGTGGGGGTCATTAAATATTGAAGCCCTATCCTGTTCCAGCATCCATTCCACGTCGCCCCCTTGAGATTTTATTGAATTAAATTGGGGGCGCCCTGGCCAATAGACCTTTCGAAAATAGGACACATTGTGGAAGTCGTAACTATGCTAGCCACAACAAACTAACGCTAATTATGTAGTGTGTATATAAATGGATCCTACGTTGTTATAGTAAAGGGTGCCGATGGGGTTAAGCTCTATAAAATGGCTTGCGTCTCGAATAGCTTCAACATAACCAGAGCCCGGCCTACTCTTGTAATTGAGATATTAAGCCCTGGCGAGACTTCTACTAAAGTTCCCCTTTCAGACCATACGGTTAATATGGCAGATGATGTAAAGATCCTCTGATACTGTGGCCCACGCTTAACAAGTGTGTTATGTGGCCAGCACAACGACCTACCGCCTTTTTTTCCCCCAACTAATTCTAGTTACCCATTACAGCTGAGGGGACTCTGAGGCGCCATTCACCAGAATTCGAATCCGGAGCCTTCAGGGTCGGAAGCCAAGCGCTTTACCACTAAGCCACCGCGCCTCCTAAACAGCTTCTTCTGATATATTAAAGGGGTGAAGGAGGATACACAGAATCTCTTAACCCAGGAGCATCCGACAGCTCGTCAATTTAGTGAGACAATTCATATTGAACAGGGGGAAGGCTATCTGCGGCGCTAAGGTTTCTGGGGTCAACTTCCGGGGAAAAAAATAGAATTAGAGACACTTAGAGTCGTTGGCGCTTTTAATTATGTCCCAACAGCTTCTGTAACTGAGTTGCTACAAGGCGTATCCTACTGCATGTCATTGGATCAAACGAAAGAGGGTTGAGAGAGGAACCATGACGCATGCTATTAATTCTTCTTCTTGAAACGCTCAGGTAGAGTTGAGCTTTCGGCTCCTAGAACTCTAGGCCAGTAAAAGCGAACAAGAACTCCCTCTCACAAGCCTGAATGAGAACAGTGCACTGTTCTATCGGGCGGGGGGTCAGACTCGCGTGCACACCGGGACCCTCGCCATTTTCCTTTTTTTTATACCAGGCTAACCGTACAGGACACGCGATTTATGCAACGGCCCCTTGAAGAACGGCGCCTGGATTGTGACAAGGTTGTGGGAGCTTTTTTACAACTCCGCAAAGTGCAATGAAGATGCTCTCGCACCCCCTTAGGCACCCCCCCGGGACTCTTGTTTTGCTACCCTTTAGCCTAATCGTTTCCTCCTACGATCGTTTCCACCAGGGCGCCACTATGAGGCAGGGTAGCGTGCCCGGGACGTATGCTATTATACGTTCTTATCAACCCTTGATGGCCCCTGAAAAAAAAAAAAAAGACGCATGCGATATTTTGATCTCATTAATCGCTAAGTCACTTAACTTGTGGGCCGCTTACACGAGTTCAGTTGGCGCAACACTACGGGCTATTCGGCCCTAGTCGCTTATGTGTGATGGTACTATTATTAATTGTCATAACAGCTTATGTAACCTAGTTACTAGGCGTATTGTACAGCATGGTATTGGATCAAACGAACAAGGTTGAGAGAAAAACCGTTACGCATATGGGCGCATCTGTCACGATACAACAATGAGACAGAATGATACATAATGTAATATATAAAACCTTTGTCTAAAACCGATGCATGTTTGTAGCGTGTTTGTACTCTAACCGTCAGTCGCCGCCCACTAGTGAGTTTCATTTACTGCAGTATGTAAATAATGTAGCTACAAAGTCATAAAACAAAAGTTTGGTATACAAGCGTGTTAGTGAAGTTTTATGATGGATTAGCATAAATTCTCTTCTATTTATAGATACGTTTACTGTATCATTACAGAGAGTCAGTTAATAAATGATAGTAAAATATTTTTTTAAAGCCCACACACGTAGAGAAAAATCATGAAGAATAAAGGCATATCAAATTTTATCACTATCTGTATCATATACCATAACTTTGACTGTTTACTCATGATTCAGTGGTCTCCCTGGTAACACTGTTAAGTTCCACTTCTAGGTCATTCCGTCATGTTATTACACGTTCTTATTAACCCTTGAAGGTCACTGAAAAAAAAAAAAAGACGCACGCGATCTTTTAATTTCATTAATCGCTAAGTCACTTGACTTAAAACCAGCGAAGTTGTCAACTTTTGAAAACTTGTGGGCCGCTTACACATGTTCAGTTGGTGCAGTAAAGGGAAGCATGTCATATAGAGGTTGAGAGAATATTCACCCTCTGCATCCTCCGTATCGAAACATGAGATGGACGTGAGTCCAGGCTCACACCGAATTCTGTCTTCATACCATTCATTTCATTGAATACCTTTTATTATTAGGGGGTGCGGTGACTGAGTGGTTAAGCGCTTGGCTCCCTGGGGTCTTGGGTTCGAATCTCGGTGAAGTCTGGGGTATTGCATTTCGGGATTTGTAGGGCGCCCCTGACTCCACCCAACTCTGATAGGTGCCTGATTTGGAGAAAGTAAAAACGGTTGGTCGTTGTGCTGGCCACATGACATCCTGCTCGTTAACCGTTGGTCAAAGGTCGCAAGATCTGAAAGAGGAACTTTACTTACCTATTATTATTAATAATGTAATTATAATGTTTGATTATTAATTACTTAATTACTAATTAATTACTAATTACATTAATAATGTAGTAATAACTACGTTAGCCAAAGTCACAATACTGTTACTCTGCAGTCTTACGCAACACTTTTGACAAGGACATATCTGTTTTGTTAGCAGTGATTGTGTTTTGTTAGCAGTGATTGTGTTTTGTTGAGAGTCTGTAGTTCATTGTTCCTGGTATTCGTGCTGAGAATATTGATACCTGCCTTTTTACCAGCATGGCTTTCCATACAAATGACGCTTCAAAGGAGTATCTGAGTTTGTGTTATCAAAATTCGGTTTGCTTTATTACAAAGCTTGTATCAATTCACTCCGACTGTCTGTCTGTCCGTTTGTCTGTCTGTCTGGTACAAATTTCGTACACGCCTTTTCTCCCACTTCTCATTATCGGATTAAGTTCAAATTCTGTACAATTATTCATTGTCCATGGCAATATATGAATTAATTTCATAAAATTAAACACTTTGTTAATCAATTAGTGGTAATTAACTAATTTTATTTTATATAGAAAAAGAAGGCGCAGTGGTAAAGTGGTTGGCTTTCGAACCGGGGTTCCCGGGTTCGAATCCTGGTGAAGACTGGGATTTTACTTTCGGGATCCTTATGGCGCCTCTGAGTCCACCCAGCTCTAATGGGTACCTGACATTATTTGAGGAAAAGTAAATGTGGTTGGTCGTTGTGCTGGCCACATGACACCCTCGTTAACCGTAGGCCAATTAAAGAGATGACCTTTACATCATCTGTCCTATAGACCACAAGGTCTGAAAGGGGGACTTGACCGTTTTTTTTTACTAGATTTGCAACAGTACAATCAACATCCCATTAATTAATTTCATTATTCATTATATATAATTTTATATATTATTTATGTATTTAACCGTTGGCCAAATAAACAGATGTGTTTTACATCATCTGCCCGATAGACCGCACTATCTGAAAGGGGAACTGTACATATAGAAAAAGGTAGTTAAACAATTCAGTATTGAGAGATAGAGCATTGATTTTGCAGTTTATCTCTTTAGATTACGAATGAATCTAGTGTAAATGTATATTTTGTTTTGTATAGTTATAATGTTGTTTTTTTTTTTTATGCAAAGTGTAAGAAAAATCTCCTTAAGGATAATATTATTGTTATTAGTAGTAGTAGTTGTTGTATTAATGACGCCGCTTGTCTGAAGTTTATTACCTCTAAAGATGTTTGTCTAGCCTTATGCACTGCAGTTACAGCAATTACTTTAACGAGGTCTAAGCGCCTTTCTGACAGGGCTCACGCTCAATAGGATCTGTTGCCCAAACATACATTAGGCTGCTCACATCGATCCAGTGTAATGGACTGGTTCTAGAAGTTAAGTTGAAAAACAAATCGTCATCTTGTAGATAGAGAGCTAAGCTTTAAAAAAAAAAAAGATTTTAACCCTTTGCTGTTTTCCGTATCGAGCGGTCATGATGACTACTTTGCAGAGGAAAGGGGTGCAGACGCCCCGACGTTGGAATGTAGAGGGGGGCTCCTAAATAGGTATCAAAACACTAATTTATATATCTATTATATATATTGCTTACTTGACCACTCTTATGCAAATATAGATATCTACACAACTGAAAGTTTGGAAGGGGGGTAGGGCGCCAACAGGTCTTCCTTCCCCCCTGGCTCCCGGTACCGGTTTGCGCGCTGGACTGTCGTTCAGATTTATCGATGGTCCAGGGTTCAAACCCTGGCCGCTCCCATCTCCCGTCTTCCTGCGGCAGGTTTGGACTAGGAAGTAATTATCTTCAACTCTGAAGGAACATTCGAAACCTGTCAAACATTTGACTCTAGGTAAGCCACTTGGATGATGGGTATATTATTTGAAATTCTCTCATCTGCCCCTTGACTTTTGTCGTAAGGGGGCGCTGTAACAGTTCGCGTAACCAAATCCCTCCACGTTTCCCAGCCAGCAGCTGTTCTAAGTAGAATATCAGAGGCCGTTCCATCCTTTGATAGTGTCCAGCTAGCTTTTCATTGAGCGTCCCTGTTGGGTACTTATGTTTCTCGTTGTGTTGTGAACTGTCTGTACTGGTGTGTCAAAATGTCCTGGTGTCCAGGTCAGCTTGCATGTGTCTACTGTTTTATAGTGAACTGTTTTGTCATTCTTGTACACTGAAGCCTAAGATAAAGAAATGTTTTCCTGTAGTGTTTTATAGGGTTACTACAGACTCCTTCTTCGTGCTCCTTGCACTGTCTTACAACAGTGTTTCCCAAACTTTTGACTTATGTGTACCCCTGTTCTAATTTTTGTAATGATGAGCAGGGCCGGTCTTAGGCCGGCCACTGCAACCTATGCGGCCGCAGTGGCCCCCGCACTTTCATAGGCCCCGCGCGAATTCTAGACGTGTAAATTATTGAATTAGGCCTAAACCATTTTAAATTTTTATTAAAGGGTTTCTGGAATTCTCATGAAATACATAAAAATGTAATAATAAGTCGAATTTTAACCAAATTAAGAAGTTTAAATACTTGATTTACTTTGATAGTCACTGGCATACAAATATAGATCTAAACTTATCTCGACCTCTTACAAAAAAAAAAAAGCGATATTTTGCTAGTCAATACTAAATCTAAAAGGCAGATCTGAATGTTTATCGGCTTTTTGTTGTAAAACTACTATCTACTGTAGATGGCTCGTAAAGTTAATTTGACAGTGATTTTGTAAAGAATGAATAAAATGCAAAGACGAATTTATTTTCTAATACATAATCTTAATTTTCACTTATTATCCTTATCCCCTCTCAGACTGGGCCCCGCGATATTCGTTTCGCGTAGGGCCCCGCATTCTGTAGGACCTGCCCTGATGCTGAGTACCCCCTTCCCCGCCACCATACATTAATTTATTAACAGAACATAATACATGGGTATTTAAAAAAATCAGCACAGTTAATGAGGTGCAACGCGTACCACCTCCAAAGTCTTCCTGTACCCCTGGGGGTACGGGTACTCCACTTTGGGAAACACTGTTTTACAATATTACCCAACGAGCGCAGCTTTCGTTTTTTTCTTTATAAAAAAAGGAAACCTCAGAATTTGCGCTATTCAATTTTAGCTTTATCATCATAGGAGGCCGAATCCTTGGGCCTTAGGCCTCTTTTCTTCGCCTCTTTTTTTGGGCTTTATGTGCCTCTTTTATGGGCCATCTTGCCTCTTTTGTGGGCTTTTTTTTTTATTATATGTTTTTATTTGTAAGTTCTCATAATTCACAAGTATTAAATCATAAACAATTGAATAGTGATTAATGTAAGAATATAAAAATAATAAAAATAGTAATAGAAATATTATTTAATATCAAAGACATACTACCTAACCATCCTAACCATTGAGCCCACTAGAGACAGAAAAATGATACAAGTATCCTCTACTCCAGAACAATCCACACAATATCAGATATCCCTGACCCCCAACACCCCATTTCTGAAATACTACCTGAGCATTGTACAAGTATATGAAAATTCTCTACCTAAAATCCATTATTTTTTTAAATGTCAATTCTAAGTGATTAGGATCAAACACCTTATTATTATGTAGAGCTTTGAGCCAGCTAGCCCAAAAAAGATTCCTGTATTCGGAAACAATAATCAAGTTAAAGTTTTGTATCATTTCATTTTTGGGCTTTTTGTATTTTACAGCATTAATAAGTCCTCGCTTTATATTAACCAGAGACTTGACGTGTACAAGTACAAGTACAAATTCATTTGTGTTTTTTTCCTGGTATCTGATACCCTGAATTTTTCTGTAACATTTGCTTTCAAAGGCTTGAATTTTTTTTAATCAGCCTCACCGTTCAGTGTTCAGTTTTCACAGCCCTTTAGAAGTACTGAGACCACTACTTCTCAATGAAAATTTCATTTATACTGGCATTTTCCTATCCGTGAATTCCTTCGATGATGTGGTTGTTGTTATTGAACCTCGTTTTGACAAAATATTACATTATAGACCTAGAAGCTTCACATGTCTTGTCTACACTTCTGGTATAATGTCTCGCGAGCATGCTACTCTGCCTCATCGTGGCGCTCGGGTGGAAACAGCCATTGGAGGAAGTGGTTAGGTTAAATGGGTAGCAAAACAAAACTCCCGTGGGGGTGCCCACGGGTAGACGAGAGAGTCCACCCATTGCACGGTGCGGAGTTGTAAAAGAGTCCCCACGAACCTTTCACAAATCCATGCGCCGTTCCTCAAGGGACCGTTACATAACTGGCGAGTCCCCCACGGTTAGCTTGGTATAACGAAGGGAAATGGTGGAGGCTCCCGGTGCTCTCGGCCTTCGACCTTGTCTAGCCAAGCAAACAGACAGAGCTCTACATTGGCATTGACTTGAGTCTCTCCCAGACAGAACGGTAGTTCGGACAGGTTTTTTTTTTTTTTACTGTTTGACGCTCAAACAGGTTTTTTTTTTCAAACTTAGAGCTCCAAGAGCCTTCGGCTCAGCTCTTGACACTCAAAACGGTATAATGTCTCAATAGGGTGGGTGTTATGAAGTGTGTGTGTGTGTCCTAGGTGATGGTGAGGAAAGGTTAAGCGATTTGTTGGTGGATATTTAGTGTAGGATGATGAAATGTGAGCTGACCTTTCATAATGTATGTTAAGAACGGCAGAGGATTTAGAGGCATGAAAGAGTAATGACGTGTTTTTTGTTGTGTGTTCGATTTTTGCTTAAATATCAGTTTATTTCATTACTATTCGATCTATATCTCGTTTCAAGTTAAATTAGTAAATAGTGTAATAACAGTTATATTGAGTTCTTGTTCACAAGATACGTTTGTTCAAGTTATTTAAAGTTTATTTATTATAATGCAAAATTTAAAAAAATCCTTTTAAGAAAAAAATTGTATCTAAAGGGGAAGAACTCCGTCCTTAAAACTATATCTACTAATAATGTGCTAGCTATTTGCCTTATTCGATATCAAGCAAAGAATTGATTACCAGTAATTAATTGACTTGTTGAGTATTTTTGTTAATTGATTCATGTTTTGTGAGGAACAATAAATAATTGTTTAAAGTAACAATTTGATCGGAGAATGCGCGAGGGAGAATTAGCGTTAACAATTCGTGAACTAAATACATGTATATATGTGATTACTGAAGTATTACACTCCTTTGTTGTTATGAAACAAAATAATGAATTACCAGTAATTAATTGTCTAATTGTTTTTTTTTTTCCTTATTGGTTCATGCCTGGTCTGTGGCAATGAATACTTGTGCGAAGTTTCAGCTTCTTCCTCAAATGGGTGTGGGGGGAAAATAATGTGCACACACTTTTTAGCCAGACAGACAGAGTGAGTAAAAAAAAATAATACGCCTACATCGGTTCAGTTGTGTGCTAGCTGTCTGGGAGTTACAAACCAAACGACCCGATCTTCAACAGTGAGTACAATGAATAGTGAAAACACTAACTTGCCTTAATTGCATTCTCATTAAGTTGCTATTTTTGAGCCGGAGGACACTGTGACCTTATGATTATTGATTTCAGTAGTTGGAAATCATGGCTCACAGTAGATGCTGTTGTAATTGTACATTGGAAAAAATAATTCCTACTATATGTTTTAAATAATATAGTAAACAAAACATTCCTAATTTTATTTGTTATAGAAAAAAATATTAGCGAGAATAATAATTGGTCATCATGGGTATCGAACCCACGACAGCCGCGTCATCTGTGCGACGCACTGCCAACTTAGCTAATCAGCCATACTGCGTCATTCACTGAGATTCACTGTCGTTCACTGAGATTCACTGTGCAAACAGTTATCTCCCCTTTGCCTGGTCGTTTGTTTGACTAGAGGTAATTAGTGTCAATCGAAACCCAAGCCCTGGGGGAAAAAAATCTAGAATATTTAATTGTTATGTTTACAAATATGTCTTGGTCGTATCTTGTAGACATCGTATAGTGCTCTCCATTTCTTTTACGTGGGTTTTTTTTTCTGTATTTTTTTTTAAAGTTTTAATTATTTGGCCGTTTATTTGTAATCCTATATTTTGTAATATATATACTGACAGAAAGAACAGCAACACTTCATATAGTGTAACACATACATCGTAATTTATGTTGCTTCCATTTTGTTTTGTCTCCGATTAAATTCTATCTATCTATCTATCTATCTATCTATCTATCTATCTATCTATCTATTTATCTATCTATCTATCTATCTATCTATCTATCTATCCCACTTCAAAGGACATTCTAATTATTTCACTAACATAGCAGAGTTTATTGGGACTATCCCCATCTAATAGTGGTGTTTTCCAGGGTGAAGGTCTTCTTATCCATTTTCATAACCTTTTGGATGAAGCATTGTAATACATTTGTGAAACAAAGTATGGTCACGTGACCACTGTGATTGACCTTGCCCTTGTAGTAGTTGATGACTGTCTGACTTTGACAGATTACTCTGGAGATATCTGGGTTTCTTTTGCCGGTGTATTTGATGTGCTTAACTAACAAGTAACAAGACCTACACATGTATCAAGTAGAAGAACTAGGTTTAAACCGTAATACCAACTTCGATGAGGCCACAGTCGAGTCTCTGTCCTTAGTATCAAGTTATCCCTTTAAAATCCTAACACCAACTGCCAATAATAACATACATATATAATCTAGAACCAAACTAAGCCGTCGCGTCACTAAGTGTCGCGTTCAAAGTCCGTCAACTGTGGTGCGTCTCTATACTAACTGTCTAACAATACTAAGTCTCTAGCACCACATAGGAATGGCATGTTTCTGATTCTCAAATTAGTTTATTGCAGAAATTCTGGTTTTTCAGAATGTTGAGGCATCAAATAGAAAGTTCTCGAGGACATTAGTGGATGTCCTCGGAGTGTTATTTAATTTGATAATGTGACCGTATGTCTTTTACCACAAACCTAGTATATCCTTTTAAGTTATTTAAAATGTCTGTTTCCTTTTCTTATTTTAATTTACAACATGACTTTATGAAAGTTTGGCTAGTTCATTGTTATAGTGTTCTTTGACAATGTTTAGAATGTTTTTATTCTTTCTATTTGCAGGCTTCAGGGTAATAATTTCATATTTTCTCACTTACAAAATAAGACATCGCAATAGTTTCCCTTGGATAGGACGGAACCGGATATGCTACTTGTGGACGCTTTTGCTGGCATTCTTTGTCCTAACGGCCCTGATGTTACTTGACCAAGGCCCGGAGGTGTCGTCGGACCTCGAGCGGGTCATCTTGGACTTCACGGATAACCAGAGGGACCGCACCACGCTGCACCTTAGCGTGTCATCTTCCGGTTTGGACGGCGCCTCGGTGGTCAGCCGCTGCGCAGATAGCCCCGAGCCTGCTGGGCATTTGCGTATGGCACGGGATTTAGGGAGACGGTTTAGAAGTAGAAGCTTCAGCATGGCTGTCAAACCTCGACTTTGCCCGACAACACCCAAGGAACTAGGTATGTTCATTTTGAATTATTTTTTTTATTTTAAAGACTGGATTACTAACAGCCCATCACTTCCTGATGTGCTAGGATCTGCCTTAGACTGAGTTTGAGAGTCATGATTTCTCTGTCACGGACTTCTACAATGAGGTAGAGGTTACTCAATACATATGAGTGTGTTTTAAATGAATTCTGATGTAACCTTTCAGTTGGATTGATGCAGATGTTAGAATAAAAAGGGGTGACTGGCTGATGAAAGGTATTAAAATCGGTGCCGAAAGATCCAGAGCCGCGTCTGTTTATTAAATGCAGGGCCGGCCTTAGGTACTCCTCCTTAATTTCAGGACTCACAGAAAAGCCTTATTATGATATAAAATTCTAGTTTGGTTACACAGATCCAGACATGGCAACATTAAAAGACAGTAGTCTAGATTAGAATACTGGATCTAGATATATGGTATAGAGTGTAGATTCTAGAAGATTCTAGATTGGTGCAAGGCCTATAGATCCAGACTTAGAAGATGGTGCGCAAAAATGTTCCTCAACGTCTAATTATTGAACTCTTTAAGGAACACATGCGGGAATACCCGCTGAGGTATATTTGTTCAACATTCAGATTGTCGAGACCTCCAGGCCAAATTTAATTTTAAAGATAATATATTTTTTAAAAATTAAAACGTTCAAACCATATTTTTTCCTGTGTGGCCAGTTAGCTAGTAATTCTTTTCCCAAAGATATGAATGAACATTAAATTTCTAGGTAAATGGTTAGAGCCGTTTTCGAGATCGTTTCCATGTTCCAGGTTTTGCCTATGAAGAATTTGCAAGTCAAAGTGATTGTATTCTTCTGTAATTCTCTCCCTTGTCTTAGTTCTTTCCTCGATAACACATATCTGCACTAGACCATAAACTCTGTTATATGCTGTATCTATCGTGCACTATCCGAGTCGTGCAGTTAATTAGTATTCTTTAAGCTCACTTAATGATCGGAACGCTCCAACGTAAACCAAAAGCATCAACAACAACAAAAAAATACAACTTGTTATTACAAAATCGATCGAATCGATTTCTGTAGCGCAGGTTCTAGCCGAGTAAACGAGCGTTTGGCTTCCGTTTGAGACCATCTCGAGCTAGGAAGGCAACGCAATGCGCCGGCGTGAGCTGTTGCTGGCGTCAAAGGCTGATGCTATCAGAGCAATGATTCCAATCGGCTAAGCGGGAAGCAACGAAGCGCAAAGAATAAAAAAACATCAGAGCCTTCTGAGTTAGTGCCAAGCTGGGTTTTTTTTTAGTAATAATCTAATAGTTCGTCCATCGTGGTTCGATGCTGGCCACTTTTGTCATCCTGGGTGCTGAGGGCTTTGTACTTGGATTGTGTGCCTGCTCTTATGGCTGGTGAGACCTATGTGAGCCCGGAATGTTGGGCTGTTTTTTCAGTATATAGACAGAGACGGCGTAATGCGAGTCACAAATGAAATGTGTTTTACTTGCGGGGTTCATTGTGCATGTTAGACCCATCATTGGGACGTCATATTGAAATGGTGCGTGTACATCTCAAGCGTAACTGACACACTGATTTTGTCTTCTTTAATTATTGATTTAAATTTAAAGTATGTTTCTTGTAGATTAGTGTTTTAAATTTTCTTTGACGCCCCCGCCCCTTTTTGACCATCACATTTACATTTAAGTCTCTTTAGTCAGCTAGATTCCTTGGAAAAGTGCTAAAAATCTCCCACCAGCTGGGCTCCCTCATTGTTGTCGGGGGAGGGCGCTGAAATCTTCCTCGCCGGGGTCGGGGAAGTGCTGAAATCTCTCTCAGTGGGGTCGAGGGAGTGCTGAAATCTTTCCTTAGGGGGGGGTTGGAGAAAGCACTGAAAACCCACAAGTGGGGTCAAGGGGAGGGCCGGCACCAAGCTTTTTTCCTGCATTCTGAGCTTCACTATTTCTATAATAACAAACAATTATTCTAAAGTTAGCAAGTGGTGGGACAGACAATGCAGAAGTGTGAGAGACATTGTAAGCTAGAGAGAGAGCATGTATGTATGAACTGGACAGTCGTCATGTCAGCCACCTGCTCGGTTTGACATTTTTGTAGCGGACATGACCCCCTCGTTAACAGTGGGCCACATAAACAGATGACCTTTTCATCAACTCCCTGTAGATCGCAAGGTCTGAAAGAGGGAACTTTGTAAGAACGACTGGTATCCTCTAGATCACATTGGCTAAAATGTCTTCATCAAAAGAATGATTTAACTCGTTGTAATAGCAGACCCAAAGAAGTTCCGAACAGGAACGATGTCATTCAGTTTTATATTAACTCTTTCTCTCCGTGATTATTGTCCACGTTCCGATGGAATTTTTTATTTTACTCTTTTGTGTTTTACTACCCTGTTATGATTAAACTTCAATAACTTTTTTGTATGTAATCAGGAAATGTTATATAAGGTATAATAGAAATTATAGAAGAATGCCTGCTCTTTTTATATAACTCAAATTAAAGATTATAAAACCAAAAATTTATTTAATGGGGTGAAATCAATATTGGTATCGTCAGTTAGGAGGGAAAGAGTTAAAAACAACATTGTTTATGAATGGGATTTTTTAAATACTCAAATGTGAATTTACAACTACAGTGCAAGTGCGAAAGAGTCTTTTTTTTCTTAAAAGAAAAAAAAAGACTCCTTCCCGCATCTCGCTCCTGCTGTGCACACTTCAATCTTCTTGGAGTGCGCGCTCCGCAGCTAGGGAAACATTGCTATATATCGGTATTTCATTGTCTGTTTCGTCCTGCTTCCCTCTTCCTGAATGACGCCATAAGATCACGTGCTCATGCTAGGTCTGAATAGAAGTGTGTGACATGATGATAAGCTCATTTAAGTGGATATATCCTGTTTTACAATAGACTTTTCGATTATTAAATGTCATATCCTTGTACTAAACAACTTAAATGTCAGACACTGCATCTTTGAAATTAGGCCTACATACTAGATTTAAATTGCGACAGGACATGATCTTCTTTTTAAAATAGATATTTCAGCAAGTCTCATCTAACGCGTTTCTACTTGAGTTTATTATGACAAAACGTTTGACTGTCACACAACCGCCTGTTTATGACTATTGCCTGACAGAAAAAAAAAGTCCATGACAAAATGAATTATTGACGCGAAGATAATTGCAATAGTAAATGTTTTCATCAGTTCTTTTTTTTTTTAAATAGGTGCCGTAACTTAGTGATGGATAGCCTCACTTTTAACTACTAATGAATTCATAATAAATTACAAGAAAAGTAATACTTTTTTCTTCACAATGAAAAAAGTGCTGGTACGCCGTTTTCATGGCGTGTCTTTCGTTCACCCGTACAGCCAATCCATGAAGAATCTCTAACTCATTGTTAATCAACTAGCAGCGGTTCATTTTATTAACATACAAGCTTTAATGAAGATCGTGGTTCTACTTGATTCTAACAGATATTGCTCATTCAAATATTAACAACCAGACTCTTAACAAACCTTGCTAGCAACAACTCCATTACTAGACCCAGTCATTCAAACATCAACAACCAGACTTTTACAAACCTTGCTACCGACTACTCCATTACTAGACCCAGTCATTCAAACATCAACAACCAGACTTTTACAAACCTTGCTAGCAACAACTCCATTACTAGACCCAGTCATTCAAACATCAACAACCAGACTTTTACAAACCTTGTACCGACTACTCCATTACTAGACCCAGTCATTCAAATATTAACTACCAGACTTTTACAAACCTTGCTACCGACTACTCCATTACTAGACCCAGTCATTCAAATATTAACTACCAGACTTTTACAAACCTTGTACCGACTACTCCATTACTAGACCCAGTCATTCAAATATTAACAACCAGACTTTTACAAACCTTGTACCGACTACTCCATTACTAGACCCAGTCATTCAAATATTAACTACCAGACTTTTACAAACCTTGCTACCGACTACTCCATTACTAGACCCAGTCATTCAAATATTAACTACCAGACTTTTACAAACCTTGTACCGACTACTCCATTACTAGACCCAGTCATTCAAATATTAACAACCAGACTTTTACAAACCTTGTACCGACTACTCCATTACTAGACCCAGTCATTCAAATATTAACTACCAGACTTTTACAAACCTTGCTACCGACTACTCCATTACTAGACCCAGTCATTCAAATATTAACTACCAGACTTTTACAAACCTTGTACCGACTACTCCATTACTAGACCCAGTCATTCAAATATTAACAACCAGACTTTTACAAACCTTGTACCGACTACTCCATTACTAGACCCAGTCATTCAAATATTAACTACCAGACTTTTACAAACCTTGCTACCGACTACTCCATTACTAGACCCAGTCATTCAAATATTAACTACCAGACTTTTACAAACCTTGCTACCGACTACTCCATTACTAGACCCAGTCATTCAAATATTAACAACCAGACTTTTACAAACCTTGTACCGACTACTCCATTACTAGACCCAGTCATTCAAATATTAACAACCAGACTTTTACAAACCTTGCTACCGACTACTCCATTACTAGACCCAGTCATTCAAATATTAACTACCAGACTTTTACAAACCTTGTACCGACTACTCCATTACTAGACCCAGTCATTCAAATATTAACTACCAGACTTTTACAAACCTTGCTACCGACTACTCCATTACTAGACCCAGTCATTCAAATATTAACAACCAGACTTTTACAAACCTTGTACCGACTACTCCATTACTAGACCCAGTCATTCAAATATTAACTACCAGACTTTTACAAACCTTGCTACCGACTACTCCATTACTAGACCCAGTCATTCAAATATTAACTACCAGACTTTTACAAACCTTGCTACCGACTACTCCATTACTAGACCCAGTCATTCAAATATTAACAACCAGACTTTTACAAACCTTGTACCGACTACTCCATTACTAGACCCAGTCATTCAAATATTAACAACCAGACTTTTACAAACCTTGCTAGCAACAACTCCATTACTAGACCCAGTCATTCAAATATTAACAACCAGACTTTTACAAACCTTGCTAGCAACAACTCCATTACTAGACCCAGTCATTCAAACATCAACAACCAGACTTTTACAAACCTTGCTAGCAACAACTCCATTACTAGACCCAGTCATTCAAACATCAACAACCAGACTTTTACAAACCTTGCTAGCAACAACTCCATTACTAGACCCAGTCATTCAAACATCAACAACCAGACTTTTACAAACCTTGTACCGACTACTCCATTACTAGACCCAGTCATTCAAATATTAACTACCAGACTTTTACAAACCTTGCTAGCGACTACTCCATTACTAGACCCAGTCATTCGAACATTAACTACCAGACTCTTAACAAACCAAGCTAGCAACAACTCCATTACTGGTCTAACCCCAGTCAGTCTGCCACGAATTTTCCCTCTCACAGGTCGCTAAGGTCAGACAGTATACAGACACCTGTATGTCTGTCAACAATTCTGTTATAATGCTCTTCAGACGATCACACCGTTAGCTCTTCAGACGATCACACCGTTACAGACGTACATATCCTGGCTTTATGTACCCTAACATAATAGTTTTGACCAGTATTGCTTCCTTCTTGATTTGATTTTTTCACCCCCCCCCCCTTTTTTTTAATAAAATGAAAACAAGCAAAATATAAACATACTTGTGTTTCTTTTAAAAAGCGAAGCTTTTAAAACTGAAAGAACTGCACATAGGCATCTCAATATTGTACGAATTATTTCCCTTTTTCAATATCAAGCCAACAAATTTAATTACTAATTTATCTATTAATTGCTTTTCTTATATTATTGATTCCTGTTTTGTTAGAGACAATAAATAATTGTTCCAAGTTTCAACTTGATCTGAGACTGGGAGGTGGGAGGAATAACGTGTACGAGATTTGTACCAGACCGAGAGTAAATCTAAGCTTTGTAAAAAGAGCTTTCGTTCCTGCAGCTCAGAATGCAGGAAAACGATTTAATATCGTCATGCTCCTTTTTACTGGAGCTTAACTGACCAGCCCTCTTCATAGTTTGATTAAAAAGTGCTGTAAACGCCAGGAGAATAGATTGTTTAACGCTCAGAACGCAGGACAGATTTGCTCAGATTCCAACGTTCTTCAGACCTCCTTGCTGTTTGATGTTAAGCGCTTCCGCGGTGTCGAATACGAACAAACCCACATTGGAGGTAACGCTGAACGTAATGCTGGAACTGATAACACCTGGTGAAAGGCCGAACAATGAAGAGGCAGTCGACTTTGGTGTTGAACATAAAACACGTTTAATACTCATGAAGGGAACCGTCGAATGTCACCTACTGCTAGCCGTTTCTAAAATGCTTCTTCTTGCTACAATTATTCAGAAAACGTCGTGTTTCTGTCGACTCCTAGTTCGTTCTGTCTTCTTAAAGATCTATCACGTCATCGTCACTAAGTAAAAACTTCTGCCCATTTCCGAAACAAATAACTAATTCCTAATCGTGCCATAACATTGATTTTGAAGGGGAGGGGAACCTGAAACCATTCCACTACTAACTCCTAGCTAGAACTGTCTAGAAAAGTTGAAAAAAAAAATGTTTTCTTTCATTAATTTTTTTCCATAACATTTTTAAAAACATTACATAGACCCCGTAAAGAGGCGCCAAAACTGTTTTTGTTTCGTCTGTGGGGGGGGGGGGGCGTTGTAGCAAATGTTTGAAAAAAAATTGGTTTGAATGATACACAGTGCATATGTACAAAGATTATCCTTATTGTTATGTTCAATGTAATAGACATTTCATTTATTAGTGTTGTGTTTTCAAACCCAAGACTTCTGTGGCTCAGGTTGAAAGCTTTGGAACAAAAGGCTGAGAGGCCAACAGTACTTGGCTACGGCGTGGCCACCTGACAAGCTGGCTAGAGTTTGAATCCCGACTCGAGCAGAGTTGTGTTTGCTGAGTGCCTAAAGAGAACACAGAAACCTCCCAGATAACCCCTTCTCCCACACGGGTCCACAACCGAGATTGGACCATAGCGCACTGAACGTTCGATAGAAGGCATGAAAGATGCACTACAGAAGTTTAACAAGAAAAACAATGTTTTTTTTAATTTTCAAAAAAAAACAAAAACCAATCAATTAGTTTGGAACAGTCATGTAATTATGCATCCGATCGACCTAGCTATATAAATCTGTGGGATAGAAATATTTTACAAATTATTTTTGTTTAGCTTTAAACTTTCTCATTGCGCTATGATCCTATCACGTCTGGACCAGTTGGGAAAGGGGGAGAGAAGAAGGGGGTATCTTGGGGAATGTTTATATGATCGTTTTAAATGCTTAAAAAATGTCCTTTAGGGGTCGAGTTCTCAAGGGGATTAATTCAACTTATACCACCACTTCTGTCAAGTACGATTTCTTTCCCTTGTTCAAGATACCAAACAAAATAATTAATTATCTAATTAATTGGTTATTTTTTGTTATTGATTCTTGTGTTGCCAGATAAAAGAAATAATTGCGCAAAATTT
>NC_074719.1:36594511-36597011 GCF_947242115.1 Biomphalaria glabrata | reverse complement strand
TATCTCTCTATCTGTCTCTCTGTCTGTCTCACTGTCTCTGTCTCTCTCTCTCTGTCTGTCTCTCTGTCTGTCTCACTGTCTCTGTCTCTCTCTCTATCTGTAACTCTGTCTGTCTCACTGTCTCTGTCTCTCTCTCTATCTGTCTCTCTGTCTGTCTCACTGTCTCTGTCAGTCTCTCTGTATGTCTCTCTGTCTATCTCTCTGTCTGTCTGTCTCTCTCTATCTCTCAGTCTGTCTCTCTGTCTGTCTCTCTGTATGTCTCACTGTCTCTGTCTGTCTCACTGTCTCTGTCTATCTCTCTGTCTGTCTCTCTGTCTGTCTCTCTGTCTGTCTCACTGTCTCTGTCTTTCTCTGTCTGTCTCTCTGTCTGTCTCACTGTCTCTGTCTCTCTGTCTCTGTCTGTCTCTCTGTATGTCTCACTGTCTCTGTCTGTCTCACTGTCTCTGTCTGTCTCTGTCTGTATCACTTTCTCTGTCTGTCTCACTGTCTCTGTCTCTGTCTCTGTCTGTCTCTCTGTATGTCTCACTGTCTCTGTCTGTCTCACTGTCTCTGTCTGTCTCACTGTCTCTGTCTGTCTCTCTGTCTCTGTCTGTCTCTCTGTCTCTGTCTGTCTCTCTGTATGTCTCACTGTCTCTGTCTGTCTCACTGTCTCTGTCTGTCTCTGTCTGTATCACTGTCTCTGTCTGTCTCACTGTCTCTGTCTCTCTGTCTCTGTCTGTCTCTCTGTATGTCTCACTGTCTCTGTCTGTATCACTGTCTCTGTCTGTCTCACTGTCTCTGTCTGTCTCTCTGTCTCTGTCTGTCTCTCTGTCTCTGTCTGTCTCTCTGTATGTCTCACTGTCTCTGTCTGTCTCACTGTCTCTGTCTGTCTCTGTCTGTATCACTGTCTCTGTCTGTCTCACTGTCTCTGTCTCTCTGTCTCTGTCTGTCTCTCTGTATGTCTCACTGTCTCTGTCTGTATCACTGTCTCTGTCTGTCTCACTGTCTCTGTCTGTCTCTCTGTCTCTGTCTGTCTCTGTGTCTCTGTCTGTATCACTGTCTCTGTCTCTCTCTGTTTCTGTCTCTCTGTCTCTGTCTGTATCACTGTCTCTGTCTGTCTCACTGTCTCTGTCTTTCTCTGTCTCACTGTCTCTGTCTGTATCACTGTCTCTGTCTCTCTCTGTCTCACTGTCTCTGTCTGTATCGTGTCTCTGTCTGTATCACTGTCTCTGTCTCTCTCTGTCTGTCTGTCTCATTGTCTCTGTCTCTGTCTGACTCTCTGTCTGTCTCTCTGTCTCTGTCTCTCTCACTGTCTCTGTCTGTCTCACTGTCTCTGTCTCACTGTATCTCTCTCTCTGTCTCTGTCTGTCTCACTGTCTCTGTCTCTCTCTGTCTCTGTCTGTCTCTCTGTCTGTCTCACTGTCTCTGTCTCTGTCTGTCTCACTGTCTCTGTCTCTCTCTGCCCCTATCAAATTTTGTGCTTTTGTCTCTGTCTTCTTCCTTTCTCTATTGTCCAGAGAACAGAACACGTGACATTGAGACATTCTATTGGCTATCACCTAATAGCCTGCGTATCAACAAGATTCAACGTTTACCTGAAATGAGATAGAGAAAATTAATTCGTTTGCTAGCCATATGGCACCCATGTTTACCGTTGACCACAGAAACAAATGGTGTTTACATAAGTAGCCCATAGACGTCTGGTTCTCCAAGGGAGACAATATACACAGCAGTGCACCCCGGCAGAGCTGCAGAAGTTAACTCTTTCAGTGACCTCAACATCAACTAAAAATGTGCCTTTGAGGCACCTGGCGACACGAACATACGATTGCCCATGAATGTCAAACTGTTCCCCACAACAGAATTTGATCCCCAGAGGGACATCTAAACAATCGTAGCAATGTTCCGACGTTACGACAAAGCCCGATGGGTATTCTCTCATTAGTTTAGTGTATTAATCAAATGGCGAACGCGAAGCAATGATCATCTCATCGATCATCAAATTTGCCTTTTTTTTTTTTACTACATTACATGTAACAATTAATACACACCTAAATATCAATAGATGACGCTTGAACACACTGTAAGGTGTGTTACTCGGTCTATCTTTCATGGTCGTAAAGAAGAAAACAGACAACTGGAAAACACAAATGCGTCATAACCTAAAGCTGGACGTTCTGGAAAACATTCAGTTTGAGTCAGATATTATGTGTCTGTCCTTTCGTCTGTCCTCATACCTCACATTCTCTCTCTCTCTCTGTCTCTTTTTGATTCTCAATCTTTCAGCCTTAGTCAATTATTCATTTACTCTCATTTCTGTCTTTTCTTTATGTTTCTCTGTCTCTGTCTTTTTCTCTCTGGCTTTGTCCATCTCTGTTTCCCTAATTACTTCTTTGCCTTTGGTCCGACTCCTAAATAGATGTAGCCTAATGCCGCATTAAAACGATGTAATTACTAGGATTACAGTGTTGTTTTATAAAGCTTACAACTATTCACTCTGCCTGCCTGTCTGTTTTACATG